>NW_004949106.1:4576952-4579808 GCF_000317375.1 Microtus ochrogaster | reverse complement strand
AGATGGCCAACCCTGTTAGTCTTTAGAAACATTCAAATCACCTGGCGGTGGTGGTGCACGTCTTTAATCCCAGCACTCAGGGGGCAGAGGGGCAGATCTCTGTGAGTTCGAGACCAGCCTGGTCTACAAGAGCTAGTTACAGGACAGACTCCAAAGATACAGAGAAATCCTATCTCAAAACACACACACACACACACACACACACACACACACAAAGAAAAAAAAACCCAAAAAACAAAAAAGGAAAAGAAAGAAAAAAAGAAACATTCAAATCAAAAATCACAATGATGCCGTAACTAATACATGCTAACTACACAGGGTTTGTAAAAAACTACCTCTCCTGCCATCTTTTTACCTTTTAATTGGAGGCTGAGGCTTACTAAGTTGCCCAAGCTGGCTTTGGTTTCACATCAGATAGCCAAATAGGCCTTGAACTTGAAATCTTACTACCTTGGTCTCCAGAATATCTAGGATTATTGGACTGCATCACCGGGTACCACTAGGCTAGCTGTTATTTAGAGACAGAAAGTAAGTGTTGATGAGAACGTGGAGACATGGAAACCTTGCGTTATGGGAACGAACAGCGGGGCAGCTACTGAGGAAGGCAAATGATTAAGTGGTGGATGAAATAAACATGTTTAATAACTGGGCAGATACGTCACACATTCTCCATAGATCTTCGTGAAAGCCGCAGATAGTCTCATGGGTACGAGCGGATGTTTTCAGGATCGGTAGGGTGCATAGCAGTGAGACTTCTAACAGCTACAGAGAAAGGAAAAGAAGACACAACCGAGTAGCCCTCCTTCCCAGCCATAAAAAATTCGCTAAGCTCTAAAGACTTGTAAGAATCTCTACTACGTTTATCTAAACATATGTTTACAGGGCCTCATTCATTGCCTAGTCCGGTCCACTATGCAGCTCTGACTCCTGGGGCACTCTATCCGGAAACCTTGTCCTCAGAGGACCAAAGAGTCACGCAGATACCGCAGCACAACAGCTTGGAGGAAAAGAGAACTTGGAGTTCCGGGTGGAGCACAGGGTTTTACCCCTCTGACTCATGGATTTCGGAGGCTGAGGCAAGAGGATTGTTGTGAGTTTGAAGCCAACCTGAGCAACTTTACGACTTGTGCAGGCTGCATAGAGTTATCTTGTCTCAAGGTAAAGAAGAGAAAAGAACGTTGAAATGGAAAGCAGGGTTTACAATGAACATGTGCGATTCAGTGTTATGGTATGTTACTTCAGCACTGATAACACACTGGCTCCCCAAATCCGCTTTACCTGTGAAATGTCAGTTGGTGCAAGTCAGTGTATTCCGGAAGTACATAGAGCTGTCCTATTTCTCATGCCCAAATCTTTCGGAAACACAGAGCACATTCTTAGAAGCTACTGTTTTCTCTGGATGTTGGAAGAAGGTGATATTCCAAATAACGATAATGTAATTGATGCTTGCTTTTAATTGGTGCAATTCAATTGATGTTTTTGAAATAGCATTGCTACAAGAACATACATGTGCACTTTGAAGAGCTTCAGTTAAAGTCTCCAAATATGTTGTAGCTACTAGCAGCTTCCTCTGAGCTAAAGTACAGACCAACATTATGTGCTTCCTATCTCTGCAGTCAGGATACTCCGGTGGAGAACTCTGAGCAGCAGCGCTATACTAAGTATTCCATAAAACTGGGGACCAAGCGCCACCCGCAAGAACAGTTTCTGTCAATCACAAGCTTCCTCTAAGTCAAGCACAGCACAAGGTGCTCTTCAGATGCTCTTCCTTCCTCTCTTCAGTCCTGCTGGGTAGCGACACCCCAGATCAGGTGACGATGCTGGGAAGTTCAAGTTCAAGCAGGGAGTAGGTGACAAAGGCAGGGTAAAAGGGAGGCCACCTGAACATCATACATTTTCTACTAGGCATGCTCCGTACTAAGGAGGACAGACATGCTAGCACTCTGAGACCCAAGAGTCTTAGAATGAGTTATCATTCCAAATTGTTAGCAAAGAGTAACAAAGTTTTGAACAAAGGGCACAAGGGTTGCCCGCCACTGCCAAGTCTACTGGTGTTTTCATCCAGGAGAAAGTACTCTGGGTATTGATCGCCAAACCCAGCTTTCAATGTAAGAAAAGACATTTGGATTGAAATCATCATTTCAGGTCTCAGAGAAGATCCTAACACAACAGAGTTAGACAATAAATAGAGTTACAAGAGTCCTTATGGTCAATGGTGGAAGCATGGGGGTTCTGCCTTACTGGGAAGTAACAGGCCCCTTCTGCAGGATTTTCCTAGTTATAAAGAACAATTATCAAGTTTTCAATAGTTTCCCTAATCTCAGTAGGGCTAGTGTTTGATACGTTAGTAACTAGCCCTTAACTCTTTAGGCCTCTCTCAAACAGGCAGCCTGATTCTAACGGCCAGCCCCAAGGAGTTGCATCACTCCCGTTAGGGACATCAGCGAGGAAACGGGACAGACAGGAAGGAGTTTCATGTTGGGGAAGGGCAGGGTGGATGAATAATGGCTGCGTGCCTCTGGAACAGATAGTGCTCTTTTGCTCCTGAGTGGGAAGATAGGCATTGTGTTAAGACCAGGCCCTCTGACTGCAACAGGATAGTCTTGAAATAGTTCAGAAGCAGGGGCCGCTCGAAACTCATAAACGTGCTTTCAAGAGAAGGTTATTTTTATACCGCAAATATGCACAGGAAACCTTGTTATGCCTACTTCCACTCCATAGTAAAGATCTGCATTGTCCTAACACAAAGAGCTTCTTGGACCGACTCCCAGTCACAGCTGGTTTACTTAAAAGCCATGACCACTTCACCCAACGCTGTTCTGTCCCACACAGCATCTTCCTACACAGACTGCCTTT
>NW_004949106.1:4564248-4576771 GCF_000317375.1 Microtus ochrogaster | reverse complement strand
TAGACCAGGCTGGTCTCGAACTCACAGAGATCCGCCTGCCTCTGCCTCCCGAGTGCTGGGATTAAAGGCGTGCGCCACCATCGCCCGGCTAACTTCTATGTTTTTATATTCAACCTGTGTCTACATAAAACTACTAATTTTTAGCTACCACAAAACATAACCTTATTGAACTCTGCTTATAGACCATTTCTTGGTGATCCATTTGTTATTCCTATCAGTAGAGAGACTTCTCATAGATTTCATTTCATGCTTAATGAAAGTTTTGCTAAACTGACATTTCTAAATAGGGATTTAGCCATATCCTTCAAATTAAACGCACATACTCTTTGCCTTAGCAATTTCATGCCTGGAAATTAAGTTTGTTTAGCAATATTAGCACAAGAGCTGCGTGTAATGAAACAGTCCTGGAATCCTAGCACATGAGAGGCACAGGCAGGAGATTTGGGAGTGGGAATCCAGGCTGGGTGACACAGCCACACCAAACAAAGGAGACACCAGCACAAGTGCCCAAAAACATACGTGCAAGAGCACTTTGGTCATTCCCTTGCGTAGGTAGAAGACACGTTCCAAGAGTCCTAGTGAATACCTGGAATTGGGTGTTACACCAAATCTTCTTCTTTTATTTATTTATTTTTGTTTTGTTTTTTGAGACAGGGTTTGAGACAGAGAACTGTGGCTTTGGAGCCTGTCCTGGAACTAGCTCTTGTAGACCAGGCTGGCCTCGAACTCACAGAGATCCGCCTGGCTCTGCCTCCCAAGTTGCTGTGATTAAAGGTGTGTGCCACCACTGCCTGGCTCTAAATCTTTCTACTGCATGATACGCATGATAAAGCTTCAGCTAGAATTGGGGGCAGTAAGAGCTTCCCAGCAATAACTACGAATAAAAACAGAGTTATCATAGTTCCTTATGGCCTTGCTATGATAACTCTATGTTTTACGATACCTGGGCCTCTGCTCTGGAGGGACGCAGTTCCCGCCTCCTCTCTAGCGCGGTGGGGCCCGAGCATCATTACCTGTCACTCTGTGGCCAGAATGAAGTTAGGGTGCCCGAACACACGCACCCTAGAACTGCTGCAGTCAACTCCATGGCCCAGAGGACCACTGTGGCCAGCAGAGAGGTGGCACATGCCCTACACACAGTGGACAATGGGATTGTGCTCACCTAGCCAGAATAAGACAGGAGGGGACCAGATTTTGCTATGTTTAGAACATAATGCATGTGCTTTTCTTTAAGCACGCAAACAAGGGTCAAGGCAGTTGTTAGTTGTCTAAACGGAACACGATGTAGCTTCCCTAGGGACTCGATGTAGAAGAGCAAGAATCCCAGTTTTCCCTAAGTATCTAAATATTATAGAAATCAAAAAAACGTAAGCTGGGCAGCTGGAGCTACTGCGCTTACACTAGCAATGTTGGAGCCAAGCCAAGGAAAAAAGCTGTGGCTAAATAAACAACGAGCATGTTGAGGGCTTTGAAGATGTGAACAGCAATGGCCCCTCTGGTGACAGGGCGGCCAAGCGAAGACCAAAGTAGAGGAAAATCTGGGCAGTGTGCTACGCTTCCTTTACAAGGACGTTTATAAGTCAGGAGTCCTGGCCAGAATCCCTCATGTCAGGAGGCCAAGGGAGAACTGTCCAAGGTTAGCCTGGGCTACAGAAGAAAAATTACAGCTCAAAATACATACCAAAAAGGAGCATTTTCGTGCATGCGTCTACTATATATAACCCACGGCTAACATTTCTTTACTTTGATAGAGCAAGGAAGATAACTTGTACCATTACAAATTGCATATTTAAAAAAAAAAGTTCTCTTGTAATATTGTGTGGGTAAATCTTTTCTTTAACAACCTTATTTCTAAAGACACGTATCAGGGATGCCTCTGACAAAATAGTTCAAAACCAGGCAAGTAAAAATAGACCTTTCACCTGGACCTTGTATACCTATGAATTTAAAGATGGGATTGTGAACACCCATTTCTGAGTGCGGAGATAGCTCAGTCAGGGAAATACTTTCCATCAAGTAGGAGGGCCTGAGCTCCTTTTGGTACTTTATATGGGGGACAGGTGATGGGTAGGAAAGATACGCTTGATAGATGTAGCTGAAGAAACATGATCATACTACCAAAGTGATAAATAGTTAAAAATGTCTGCTTTTGGGTGGATCTAGAAACCATCCTATTGAGTGAGGTAACCCAGACCCCAGAAAGACAAATATCATATGTATTCATGCATAAGTGGTTTTTAAACATAAAGCAAAGAAAAACCACCCCACAAACCACAATCCCAGACAACTTAGACAACAATGAGGACCCAAGAGAGACATACATGAATCTAATGCTACATGGGACGTAGAAAAAGACAAGATCTCCTGAGTCAATTGGGAGCATGGGGACCATGGGAGAGGGTTAAAGGGGAGGGGAGAGGAAGAGAGAGGAGCAGAGAAAAATGTAGAGCTCAATAAAATCAATTTTAAAAAGTCTGCTTTTTTAAAAAGAGATATGACGATGAAGACCTCTGGGGGCGGGGAGAGGAGAGGGCTCGGCCATAGAGCTTGTCTGGCATGGGCAAGACTTGGTTCCATCCCATAGCGTCTCAAAGAGGAACGGGGTGGGGGGGGGTGGGAGACTCCCAGCGAAAGGTAGACTATCACTAGGAATCCATCCCATATGAAAGAGACTCAGAAACTGAAATCCTTCAGATCTCGAAGACGCCGTTTTTTGAAACGTCCCTATGAAGACGTTTCCACGCTGCAGCGGCAGCGGCTCACTCCTGCAAAGTGTGTGACTTGATGACAAAGCCCTCTGCAACTGGCACCGATTTATTTTAGGACACTGAGTCACTTCCCCAAAGTTTTGCAGCTATCCCTTGTCAGTGAAAAGAAAGAAAGAAAAAAAAAAAAAAACTAGAGCTCAAACACCCTCAAGGAAATGAACCAAAACAGTCTGGAAAATTCGCTCTCTGTGGGGAAGATAAGATAGCCCTGCCTATAAAACCTGTCAGCTCGAGGAAGTACACAAGGCCTCGGGTCCTTTGAAGGCAAGGAGGAGGACACATTTTCCTCCCAGCTTACTTAAGCGCGACTGTATACCAGATGCTTTTTCAAGGCTTTTACTCGGGATTACGTCCAGCCCGTTGCCCTACTTCCTCATCTTAGCCACTCTCTAAAACATACTTTCGTTAGAAACCAAGCCACAAGCTCACCGAGGCTCAACATTTTAGTAATAGTGCAAGCACTTACTGGCCATAGTTAGCCAACAGTATTATATTGATTTTCTCTAAAGGCTATTAACTGCCAAGGGAAAGTCTGAATTCACATAACAAAGGGATGTTTTAGAACTGGGTTGCCTGACCCTGAAACAGCTTTATAGAAAAATACCTGAAGAACCCTAACCTTCCCTGCTGTGACCTCCCCAGGGCTGTGGGAGTACAGTAAGCACCCAATCACACTGTGTAAAATATAAAACATACCAGATGGAGAGACACTTGCTGCTCTTCAGAGGGCCAGGGTTTCATTCCCAGAACTGGGCTGCCTGTTGCCACTTATACATGTACCTGGGTAATTGATATATTTTTATCCACTGTGCACAGGGGAGGGGAAACAAGGCAGTGGATTTGGAGATAGGGTGTGGTAGGGGAAGTCCTTTTGTATATGTGCTGGTTTTATTGGTTAATGAATAAAGAAGCTGCTTTCGGCCAATGGCTTAACAGAATATAGCCAGGCTGGAAGAGATATATATATAGAGAGAGAGTGGGTGGATTTGGGGAGAAGCCATGTAGCCACTGCCCAGGACAGATGCCCTGGAACCTTGCGGGTAAGCCACAGCCATGTGGCGATATACAGGTTTAATAGAAATGGGTCAATTTAAAATATAAGAGTAAGCCAGAAATACGCTTAAGCTATTGGCCAAACAGTATTGCAAATAATATAGTTTCTTTGTGATTATTTTGTGGTCTGGGCAGCCGGGAAGG
This sequence comes from Microtus ochrogaster, assembly GCF_000317375.1. Lineage (NCBI taxonomy): Eukaryota > Metazoa > Chordata > Mammalia > Rodentia > Cricetidae > Microtus > Microtus ochrogaster. The sequence continues at coordinate 4,572,806 of NW_004949106.1, read as the reverse complement.
AATGAGCAGCCTTCTACTACAATCCCAACAGGGGTGTGGTCCCAACCAGTGCCCTTTAATAGTTAAACACCGTAACTCCCTCCCTGACCCTTTCATGATCACTACTTACTTGCCCAAGGCATCCCTCATGCTCTTTGTATACACGGGCTACTGATAATGAAGAGGTTCTATCGAGTGTCTGGATCTATGGATGGAGGAAAATCGCTATCATTTTCTAACACTCAATAAACCTTCCTTGACTTTCCAGATTCAGGGCCTTCTGATGCTACCCCAATCAGTAGTTGGTAACTTGAGAATTAATGACATTTCTCTAAACTGTAGTCTTGAAAAAACTCAAAATATTTCCATTTAACTCTGAACAGATATCACTCCTGAGATATTGATTTCATCATGTTAGAAATGGTTTATTGACTTTGAGCACAGGTATATACTTGAACTCCAGATCTTCTAGACTTCCACCTCCTGTATTCCTACTCCAGAAGACCTTATCCCCAGTGTTATACCTTACACATACCCCAGTATTGCTACTCCAGAAGTCTTTCCTTCCCAAGACACATAGACCACCTTTTACAAGTCCCCAAGGGAGGGGATTATTTGTACAATACTTCCAACTCTGTAACCTGAGACTCCCTGAATGGTCATGATTTTAATAACACTGTTCCCAGTACCTTATCATCTCCAGCCTCTAAAATTGTTATAGTGAGGAGGGGAAGTGCCATACCCAGGTCTGGTTACATCAATAACAGAAAATACGGATGAATTGAGCGGATGGCTGGGAAATGTTAGACCCCTTCGTTGGATCTTTTGTCATGATGCAAGGCAGAAGCGGAATCTTTCGGACACCAAATTCTGAGTTATACCACACAGAAGTTTTAAAATGCTGTAGCACCGGAGGAAACGTCCTCCCTTAGGATCCTAAACTTATTACCATATCTTGATAAAAGAAAGTTACAGAAACAAAAACGTGTCGAGGAATCAGAATTTAGAGAATGCAGATTCAGGTAATGTCAACTACTCAGTAAGCAAGCCCTTCATTGAACCACACAATTTCAGCTCCCGTCACTTACCTACCTCACAAGACGACACCCACCAACATGCTACCAACAATGCCAAAAGCATTAAGCAGGATAATACAACCACGATATGCTGTAACCTATTGCTAACTGCCTCAAGGATTTTTTTGGAACTGGTTATCACATGTTGGGAGCTTGCGATCAGCCAGAATGGAATTAATTCAGGCTTGAAAATATATGTGCAAAACCATGCCATCTTGTTTTAAAGAATTAATCAGTTCCTCAACAGTCCACCACAGAAGGAGGCCTGAGTAGGAAGCTCTGGAGAAAATACTCTAGGCTCTACCTCAAGAGAACGAAAGTAAGGCTCATAACTTTTCAAACTTGCGATTTAGCCTGATGTTTCTACTAAGTGGCCATGGAAGTGGAGGCAAGTATCTAAGCCTCTCTCTTAAGGAATAAAATGTAAGAGGTTGAACAAGTAATCTCAAAGGTGTCTTTAGGATATAAAAACGAGGACTTTCTATTTCTTGGTATGGCTCAGAATTCTCTTCACTTCCTAGACCACAGTTTGGTGCTATGTCAGCCTGAGGCTCTCGGCCCACTTACCATCCTCAAACCCACACACACTTCTAACGCTCTGCTTTTAAGACACATCAAAGAAAGTTTCAGAATCTACCAGCTGACCCAAGAGTTTCCTTTAGTGCTAGGCTAGAGACCCTACCCTGTAATAGACCACAAAGGCACGTGCGGTCTATCCCATGCCATGTCTATATCCTGAGGCAGAGTAACCATGCACTAAGCCCCACTTAAAACTCTGCCACTGCCCTACCATCTTGCAGGACAATTTTTCTCCCATTCTTTCTTAGTGATACCGGCTTGCCCGGCACCTTTACTGGGTGGAGATATCCTTAGCTGCTTCCCCAAAGCTTTGTTCCGCTTCTTGGAGCCCCTTTTAACCCCACCCATCTCCAAGATTCTATTTTCCAGGTTCACTGTTCCTGCCAGACAGGTGCCCAGGCCAACCCACAAGGAGCTCTCTCCACATACACCAGCTTCATGGACACCAACAGGACAGAGATTCACAGGTTAATTTCACCCATGTGCCTACTCATAAAAAAACTTTGTTATCTCCTAGCACTTGTGAACACTTTTACAGGATGGAGAGAAGCGTTTCCAGTCTCCAGGGAAACAGCAGGTGTGATGGAGCTCATGTCAGAAGCTCTCAACATCTCTCAGACAATGGGACTCATCAAACAACAACTAACCAAGCTCTCCATTGAACACAGGTTATCTTGGCCCTCCCTTCTCCCCATTGCCCTGATTCGCCTCAGGGCCACCCCATGTTCCCCTACGGTCCTGAGCCCTTTTGTGCTGCTTTATGGCAGGCCCTTTCTCCTTAACCATCACCTCCCAGTTCAAACTCCTCCACTGGTGGGGTACCTACCCTACCTCTCCCTTTTGAGGTCCCTTCCCCGTTCACACGCTGACAGTTGTCTTCCTGCCCCCACACCAGTGGAACCTAATGCCCCTAAACCTGCCCTGCTCTCCCCAGAGGACAGAGTACACCTCAAACAGTTAACTCCTAGGTCTCTTGAACCTCGATGGACAGGACCTCACACAGTAATCCTCACCACACCCTCGGCTGCCAAGCTCTTGGGACACCCATGCTGGTACCATCTCTCCAGGCTCAAGCGGGCACCTGCTCAAGACACTTGACACCTGCCTCCTCATCTCCCCCAAGGAAGAGATGCCTGCCTTCTCCGGGATGACAGTTCATGGGATGCCTTTCCAGTCAAACCTCTTGCTAAAAGTGGACACCTAGCTCTCCCCTTCCTCACACCGCCCGTGCCCGAAGGAAGTAGCCAGATTTGAATTTACGCCCTTTTTTTCCCAAGAGAGCTTAAATGTTTGTCATAATTATCACTCCAATTTTCTGTCACACTTACATCCAAAGAGTATGTAATGTCAAGTTGGGAGCATAGGCCCCAGCCCCTTGCATCTATCCCAGCCCCCAGGCCTGGTCTGGACTCTAAATCCCAGCAGGCCTGGATACCACTCCCTAGGGTATTTAAGTGACACGCCCCGTCCCTTTCCTTTCTCCCAGTGGGGGTCGCTTCCCGGTTTCCCCCTCGGGGCCACCGGAGAGTGCAGAACTCCCATTAAACCTGGATATTTCTTAAATTGGCTCGTTTTGATTTGGCTTGATTGGGAATTTTGTGTCAGCAGGGAACTTGCGTTAGGAAATCTTCCTAACATTCATGTCAAATGAGAGCAGATGGCATTGAGTCTCACTTTCCCATTAAAATCCTATGACAATCTGTAGTGGCGCACGCCTTTAATCCCAGCACTCAAGAGGCAGAGGTAAGTGGATCTCTGAGTTCGAGGCCAGCCTGGTCTGGTCTAAAAAATGAGTTCCAGGACAGCCAGGGCCACACGGAGACAGACACCTTGTCTTAAAACCCCCAACCAAGAAAAAAAAAATTTCTGTATGGTTTAACAAACCCTTATTGATTTTGTTTTGGAGAACAGGCCCTGGGGATCCCGGCATGATTACACAGGCCGTCCTACAGTCTTGGCAAGCGGGCAACTAGTCCATGAAAGATGAGAACATCCCATGTCGAAGGCTGCGACAACAGCCCAACCAGACAGACAGACTGGGATCCAAACACCATGCAGGCTAACAACTCAGCTGGAGCAGAGGGTAGGCTCTAATTAAGGGCCAGGTTCTGTGCTGGATTCAAGCAGAGCTCTTCGGGTTTAAGAGGCTATTACCACTTCTAAAGCTGACTGAGTCTCTTTGGGCCAGAAAGCCAGAGATTCAGGAAACAGACCTGGCTCCACACAAAAGCCCCCGAGATGACGCAGGGTGATATAGCCCCAAGATCTAGAGAACTGCTCATGAAAGGGGGTGCAGCAGGAGGCACCCCAGAGAGGAGGAAGCCTTGCGGAAGTAGGGGGAGACGGAATGGCAGGCAGGGCGGGCCTTGAAGCTCTGGAGGAGGCCCTTTAATTTGAATCTTGGAAGGCTTTAATGAATGCAGCACTGGAAGAAGGCAGGGCTGTTCAACTTAGTGTGACCTCAATGCCCAGAATGCCATGGAGGAGGCTGGCTCACGGGAGTCCTCCCATGGGAAGGAGTAACCTCAAAATAACAGGGGGGGGGGTGCGGTTATTATGTTCCCAGTTTTTAAAAACATTTATTCTCACTTTATGGGTGCATGCATGTGCCTGGGTTTATGTGCACCATGTGTGTGCAGTGCCCAAGAAGACCAGAAGAGGACCTCGGATTCCCTGGGACTGGAGTTACAGGTGGCTGTGAGCTATCTGATGTGGGTGCTTTGAACTGAACGCGGGTCACATCTAAGAGCAGCAAGGGCTCTTAAGTGTGAAGCCACCTCCCAAGGCCCATGCTCCAAGTTTTTAAGGAGAAAAGAAAAGTGCTAGCTTAGCGGGTTGGTGGTGGCTCATGCCTTTAATCCCAGCACTTGGATCTCCGTGAGTTCGAGGACAGCCTGGTCTACAGAGCTAGTTCCAGGACAGGCTCCAAAGCCAACACAGAGAAACCTTGTCTCGAAAAACAAACAAACAACAAAAAGTACTAGCTTGTGAGGTCTGTGAAAACAAAATTCCACAAACTGGGCATAGAACAAACTGGGTATTAGGAGCAACAGAAATGTAATTTTATAGCTCTAGAGGCTGGACGTCCAAAATAATGGTGTTGGGAGGGCTGCTTTCTTCTCAGGGCTGTGAGGGAGAGTCTGCTAGTGGCCTATCTCTTCTGTCAACACCTGACACCTTCATGGGCACAGGAAAAGTACAAGCCTCCCAGAGAAACCACAGGTGGAGGAAGGCCTGTAGCACGATTAATAAAAACCCAGAGATAGAAATTGTGGGGTTCAACCCGAAAGTCAGAAAAGGAAAGCAGCCAGCCACCGGCTCTTACTTCGATCGCAGTCCAAAAATGGCGATCGTGCCTCGAGGAAGCTTCAGAACGAGACTGAGACTGAGCGCCGTCTCCTCCCATTTTACAATCTTCTTTAGTGCTGGGATTAAGGGTGTGCACCACGACTGCCTGGTTTCTATGGCAAACTAGTGTGGCTACTGGGATTAAAGGTGTGTGCCACCCCTGCCTGGTCCGAAAGGCTGATCACCCGTGGCTGTTTTACTCTCTGATCTTCAGGCGAGCTTTCTTTATTAACATACGAAAGAAACAACACTAGAAAGGCCTATCCTGAGGGCCTCACTTCAGCCCCATTACTACCGGTAAGAACTCCATCCCCAACTAAGGGTACAAGGCACGGATGCTGGGGAGGGCCACCGTTGAACTCATCACTCAACAACTGTCCAGCACGCGCCTTTACAGTCTAACCGTGAGGTCAGGGTCGAGCCACAGGGCACACCAAGAGCCAGACTTGCAGACGCACTCAGATTATCGACTCCAAGGTTGATCCAGCATCGCCTGTGCAGTCCCACAGACTCCTAGCACCCGTGTTTATTTGAGGCTTTTCAATTTTTTGCCCCTTATACATACACACATCTATCGTGGTCTAACAGAAACCAGTCTCCGTGACCGATGGAAGACAACCCTAGAAATGGCCGCAGAACTGTGAAGTTCTAAAACGTTTGCCTATGTGTCATCTGGAACCCTCTCGTCCACCTTGATTCTGCGTCAAAGGCAGTGCCCTCAAGAGACCCCTCTGACTCAGGACCCAGGGAGACATCTGCTCTAGATTTGGCCCCATCCATCTACCTTGAATAAGCAGCTTGACCTGTTCCACTTCCTCTCTGGCTTCTGCCATCAATCAGGTTAATAGTTGCCACGAGAATGACACAAAATAATATTATTGAAAGATTCCTCTGAATATACAAGCGTTATTAAAAGAAAACAGCACCATGGGTAAACTGAAGGCAAAACTTAACCCTTTGTTTGGGAGTCCTTTCTACGATCTAATTTCTAGTGCTCTGCGTTCTCGGAGGTTTTGTGCAGCTGCTCCGTCCACCCCCTCATGCTCCCCTTGGCTTAGCCTGCCTTAGCGCTGCGGCTCCCTACAAGAATGCCAATGTTATTCTTAGGGGAAAGTGACCTCGTTTCAACCGCTCTGAGAGTCATGCCCAGGACTGGCGCGGGGTCTTGCCCTTGGTGCTTGCTGGCCACGATCAGTACTCTGTGGTTTCCCTTACTGTTCAGATGTCTCTGCTAATAAAAAGTCCTCCCAAAGCTCTGAGATGACCCTCCCCCAATTCTCTGTTCCTTGGCTGCTCTCGAGTGAAACGCTTTGCTTTCCCATAAATAGTTCAAAGCGTTGATGCCACATGAACGCTTCTTCAAACGTGGTTCTCTCCAGGGGACTTGAGCGCAGATGTTGGTCAGCTCACCTTAGAAGCAACAGAGCCGAAAAACAGTACGCTTTGCCCGGCAACATCTTTCTGGATCCCAGCTTACTCAGCTGGGATTGGCTCAACCTCAGCTCTGACCCCAAGGCTGAAAACCCACACCCAAGCTCCATTCCCGTAATGTCTCAATGTCAAGTTTGAGAAATCCAGCCGCAGAAAGTTCCACTGAGGATAGATAAGACTTTCTTCTTAATGTTATCAGTGCAGGGTTAGCAACTGGCCAGGGTCACGGTGGGAAACAACAGGAAAGCTAAACTCTGTACCATTAGTCTCTACTCCATTAATTGGGAAATAAATGATAAAGGAAAACCAAAAGAATACAGCCTTCAAGCTGAAAAAAAAAAAAACGGCTTAACTAAAAACCAAAAAAAAAAAAAAAAAAACGGCTTAACTAATAACTTGAAGAAGTTAATTACAATCTTGATCTATTTATTCTGCCATAAAATGGAGAGAATAATAACTACATTAAGTAGAATCTTGCTGCACACCACAGCAACCATCCCGTCCATTCTCAGAGATGTGGTTTCTGTACCATCATCCCACGGACTTCCCAATAGACCCTGAAGACTCAGAGGAAAATTTGCCTATGTCATTCTCTTGGTCACAACCACTGATTCAGGGAAGGGCCAGGTTTGTTATTTGTTCTTAAGTCCCTGATTATCCATCCCATAAGATTGCTTTAAGGGTTAAATAATACGAGATACATAAATCATTTCGTTTAACACCCAAATTAAAAAAATATATATTTTAATTAAATATTTTCCAGGGACAGGAGACACTGATCGTTCTAAAGGGTTTTAAGCTGAGATTACTTGGGTAGCAGATAATAAACACCTCGATTTGAATTAAAGGGACAGTACAGAAAAATACGCCCAGCTGAACACTTATATCATTTAGCAGCAGGCTGGCTGATCAGATTAAAAAGTGGGGCAGGAAGCAAAACACAGGCAGCAATATCCATTTCTGCCAATAAAGTAGAGAAATCAAAAACTGGTTTGACAGGTCTATCAATTTATTTGGAGCAAATGAGTCTAAGGCAAGAGTAAGACACAGACAGGGGAAGTCTCCTGGGAATGAGAGAGGGGATTCTGGCTGTCTGGAAGAAGGGCTAATGGTGAGGTGTGCTGCCTGGGGCTTTTCGTGGTGGAAGCGCTCCCTTGGCAGCTGACTACTCTCTGTGAGAGGAGAGAGGGCACGGGTGAGGAGCTGGGTGGTCCTGAGGGACTTGAGGAGCTGGTTCCCAGGACTGGGGGAGAGCGTTCCATCAACAGTGAGAGCTGAAACTTCCTGCTTAAACCGGCTCCCGCCAAGAGAGAAGAAAGCACACATGGAAGACAGTAGTGGCTTCAAGGGAAGGAAATCCACAGATGCCCGAATAGCTCAGGGGGAGGAAATAAAGAGGCCGCAGGAGAGAGGAAAAGACTGACTGGCCAGGAAACAGGGATCAAGGACAGTATCTCAGAAAAGAGACTCACAATGAGAACAGGAAACAGCTTCTGAGGCCACAGGGAGGGGTGTGCAGAGTTGTCCGTGACTTAAAAGGGCATGGCGTTTTGATAAATAGTAAGGATAGGGGACTCTAATATACATATGTAAGAACTGTATGTACACACACATACACACACACAAACACACACACACACACATATATATATATCAATTTCCCATATATAAAATTATCAACTGAGATATTGAAGAAATTTTGTTGAAATCGTTCCGTTCTTGGATACTTTTGGGAACTGGTCCCCAAACTGGTGACTTCAGAACAGAGCAGATGAGTTAGTTACAGGCTAAAGGAGGATAAACAGGTTTGCATCTTCATGCAAAGAAGTTTCTGTGTTGTATAAATCTTCATCTATCTCAGTCTTTCTATGCCTTGAGCTCACAGAAGCAGGCTCTCAGCCTGGCACACGGACGATCTAAGGAAGGACCAGGAGACAGCAAAGGGCTTGCCTGGCAAGCATGAGGAGCTGAGCTGGATCCCGGGACCCATGGAGAAGAAAAGCTGGTGCTGCATTGTGTACCTGTAAGCCCAGTGCTCAGGGTAGGGGATCCCTGGAGCTGCTGGTTGCCAATCTTGCTGAATTAGCAAACCCAGTGAAAGAACGTGTCAACAAATGCACTGGAGAGACTAAGAAGCCTAATATC
>NW_004949106.1:4536513-4563953 GCF_000317375.1 Microtus ochrogaster | reverse complement strand
AATAAAAATAAATAAATAAATAAATAAATAGATAGATAGATAGATAGATAGATAAATAAATAAATAAATAAAATAAACTTCAACAAAACGATACACAGTACTTAATGACTCTAAGTGGAAAAAATAACGCAGTACTTGCCTATCAGCCTCCAACTTCCTTAAAGAATACAGTTTCCTTCATTTGAGTAAAACCTCCTTAGCTGGAAAAGCCCCAAACAAATACCAAGTAGCTCGTTAATTCTGATGTTGTGGAATGATATTAATACACACTTTTGACAAGAATTTTTTTCAGTTTGGCAGGCACTCCATTCAAAGGAGGAATCCCAGGACATTCGGAAAGCCCAGCCTTGCCTGGCAGGTGCTCACCCATCACATTGGTCAAATCAGCAGATGCAGGGGGTCACGTGCACAGCACAGCTCACCCTGCCTATCGCCTTTACAAACCTCAGTAGTGACCCCATAGCTTGACTGCGGCTTAGCAATCGCCTGTGCAAGGGTGTGCTAAGGTTTGACGTTACAAAACAGTGGTGCAAAATGAAAGGGAGATGCACGAGAGCCCCAAAGGGATCATCCCCTGGAGCAAACAGAATTGAAGGCCTTTTCAAAACCAACATTAGCAGTGTGTGGTACATTTTGAAAAAAATCAACAGAATTTGAAATTTAATTTCAATCAAAATCCCTCCTATCTATCTGCTTGCTTTTTTTTTTTTTTTTTTTTTTTTTTTTTTTTTTTTTTTTGAGACAGGGTTTCTCTGTAGCTTTGGTGCCTGTCCCGGAAGTAGCTCTTGTAGACCAGGCTGGCCTCGACCTCCCAGAGATCCGCCTGCCTCTGCCTCCCGAGTGCTGGGATTAAAGGTGTGCGCCACCACCGCCCAGCTCTATCTGCTTTTTTAAAACAATTTTTCTCAGTACAATTCCTGCTGCAGGAAATCAAGCCTCGGGTATTCTACTAGGTCGGTTTTTGTTTGTTTGTCTGAAGGTTTTGTCACTTGTGAGATTTTTGGTTTTGTTTTGCAGGGATATTATAGTTTTTAAATCTTCGAAGTCTCTGCTTATTCGATAGACTTGCAAGCCACGGTTTTGTGGAGGTTTGTTACACAGACGACGTAGCTAGAATAATCTTATCCATGAAGTCATCATCATTGTCATCACAGCCAATGTTGCAGAAGATACTCTGTGGGTGGAATTAAATGCTGTTGGCACCAAAGGAGCAAATGGAGAGGGAAGCAATTGGATTGAGAGGGTCTCAGGTTCTGATACACCGTGGGCATTTGGAGAGACTGGCTCACTGCCACCGCTGTTAGCTCAATGACGTATGTCAAAGTGGAAAGGTTAACCACTAACAGAATTAAACCAGCAGGTCGAATTTTCAAGAAAACCGACCAAGAAAGAACGCCAGAATGGAGAGTAAAGAAAACCCATCCTTTCAATGGAGGCAGAAAAATCGGAGAAATTAATACCTAAAAGTCACAATACTCAGAATAAGTAAGATGAACGTTCAGATGTTTCTGAGATAAATATCAAATGTGAAACACATGCGGTGTCCCAAGTTGAAAAATGTTCTTTCATGTTGGAAGGACAGCATACATCTTGAGCTGGTTCCTACCAGATAAATGGGATGCATGCTAATGAATGACTGAAGGAAATTCAATGGAAAAGATAACCATGCAAAAACTAAGCCCAGGAAGACAATACGGTGAGCAATAACAAACACAATGGGCTTAGAGAAAGATACAAGGATTAATAAAGGCATTATAAATACACCTCTTTATAGATAAGCCTATGGTTAATCTTTAGGAAACCATGAAAAGCTTCCCATAAAATCATACCCGACCACAAAACCAGAATTACAGTAAGCAACTGTTTTACGGATGAGTGATGATTTTGATCAGAATGAAGACCATCTAAACTCCATGTTAATGTGATCTTATCTCAGCCCCAGAATATTTGCAAATATCATTTGACATTTGCTGATTATGTCAACGTAAGGGTCCTTCAAGGAACAGCGATATGAATGAGTACGGGATGGGGAGAGAACTTGGATAACATCTCCAGAATAGCTTAGTGGAAAGAGAAAATCATCTCAGCAAACGCACAGAAAAATCTCCTTTTAGCAACTAGAAGAACTGGAGAGCAAGACTCAATATCCCATCTCTTCCCATCTGCTCCCCAGAAAGGCTGTACGTCTGAGGTACCGCCATGACAAGGCTGTGCACAATGTATAATCCAACATGGTGAAAATAAAAAGAACACAGTGGACCTGAGGCCCTGTACAAATCAAGCCTCTGCCACACAAAGGTTCTGGGCACAGAGCAACGCCAAAGCACAGGCTTCTGTTGTGTTCAGCCACTGAGGATTCAGGGTTAGTTAATCACTAAAGCATGATCATATTTACCTTGAATAATCCAAGCAGGTTACAAAAAGTGATTTAGATAAGCTGGATTTTTTTTTAACTTCATAGTCAAAATGTTTTTTTCATAATATCACTTTTAGAATTTTAAGATACGAAGTATAACAACTTTTCTTTGGCATTAATCATAGAAAAATCATCAAACATGTGTAAGAATAGGTACTCAACTATATTAGTTGCTATTCTGGAAACCAGATACCTAGTACATTAATTCTTTGTTTGATTTGATTGAATTTCAGATTAATTCAGCCTTCATATCATCATAAAAGTTGTGTTGATTTAGAACCTACCTAATATTGAATTTTAAACACTCTATTATTAAGCTTGTAGACCCGATTGGCCTGGAACTCGCCATGTAGCCAAGAGTGGCCGTGAACTCACAGAGGTCTGCTTGCCTCTGCCTTTTCAGTGCTGGGACTAAAGTCATGTGCCACCATACCTGTTGAGCATGTATATCTAAATTCAAGAAGGCAGTGAGAGAATAACCAATGAACAACGCTCAGCCAAATTCCCATGTTCCAGAAAGAGCTAAAAACTGGCGCACAGACACGTGCGTTGCCTTGATGACCTTCGGCAAGCTGTATGACAGTACCAGGTCAGGTTTTATTTATTTGTTTATAAAACATCTTCTCAAACTTTGGAATCTTAAAGCTAAACAAATGATCTAAGTGTCTGTTCACTCTCTTGTAATCGCACTTCATTTAGTACCCAAGGACGAAGAAATATGGATGTGTCGTGATCATCAGCTGCAATACTTTTTGGAGAATAACAGTCAAAGTAAGTAGTTTTGTCATTCATCCTTGAATATATAATCAATGCATAGACACCACTTCAAATAGTCTAGGAAAACAGTGGTCAATTACTTATTTCTGATCCACATCAACGGAAGAAACTTGGTCCATATACAAAATGCATATCGACTTAGTTTAGGTGATTTTTTTCTCTTTCCTACCAAGTGTTTCTTCATGAAGGTTCACTGAATCACGGGCTGGAGAAAGTGCCTAGGCTAGTCACAGCTTAGTACAGACCCGTATGTTGGGTAGATCAGTTTAGAGCACAGTCCATACTTTTAAATATTCATAGTGCACATTTCCCTAGTTTCTAAGGGACCTAAAGTTGGTCACGAATAAGAAATGACAAATCAGGCCTTTTGAACTGTTTTTATCTTTTGATTACCCATGGGGGGGGGGGGAACCTCACAAGACTAAAGTTAAAGGGAATTAAATGGTGAGCCTGAAACTAATTCACTGTGTCAGCTCCTTCTTTAAGGTTGGTTTTTGTAAGGAGCCTATCAGAGCTGCTGCTGTAGTTTGGATGTGAAATGTTTCTGTGTCCCTCCCACAAAAACGTAGCCTCATGTGTTGGACACTAGGTCACCAGCTGGTGGTGCTCTTTGGAAAACTGTTCCTTTACAATGTCAAGCACTATTGGAGGAAGTGGGTCACTAGGGACAGGTCTGAAGGTTTCAGAGCCCAGCTCCACTTCCTGTTCACTCTCTACTTTCTGACCGGATGTTATATGACCATCAGCTACCATGCTGGAATATGTCCTCTGGAACTGTAAGCTGGAATAGCCTCACCCTCTTCTAAGTGGCTTCTTACCACTTAGGCGTTTGTCCCAACAGGAGGCAGCTGATAAAACAGCTGTCTCTTGAGTACCCTGTCCTTGCACGGCATGTGTGCCTTTTATTTCAGAAGATCAGGAGGAAGCAACGAGCAACGCTATCAAATTTGCAAGGGATCAATTCCTAACAACAATGAATTATAAACTCAATGATTTCTGAAAACAATCTGCAAGGAAATCATGCCTAGAAATTTCAGGGTATCTGTGGGATTTTCTGGAAAGAATAGTGAGCCTGTGGCTTTGAGTACTGTGTTCACACTCAAAGTTTCTGAAAATAGAGCTTTGATATTTTCAACTTTTTCTTCCTTTGCATTTCCAATGGACCCTACGTACTAACTAACATGCCTCTTAGACAGTTATTGTTCAGGTATATATGTTTTTTTCCTCCAGATTAATACCCCTAAAGGTCATCTGGAGTAAGCTGTACAATGCTAAACATTATTAAAAACAAAACAAAACAAACCTCACACTTTGGAAGAAAGGCTAAGCCAACCAAGAGAAGCACAATGAAAATGTAGTCTGTGCCAATAAGCCACATGTCACCAGCTAAATGTTCCGCCGACTTCCTTCTCCCTTGGGACTTATTTCTATAGAGACCAGCTCTCTGCTCCATAAATAAGACCAGGAGTTGCTAGGAGACAGTCTAGCTTCTCAAGACACAACCGAAGGGGTGCGGTGGTTTCATACCCAGCAGCAGAGAGAGCTGAAGCTATTTCTGACATACGTGCTATTGTTACGCAACCCAGGTTCTCAGAATATCTATTGCACAGCCTTACGAAGACTATGTTATGGAGCCATGTGCAGTGGCACACGCCTGTAATCCCAGCTCAGGCAGGAGGCTCAGGCAGGGTAGCATGAGCCCAAGAGGTGAAGGACAGCCTGGGCACCAAGGAAAATACTATCTCCCACCTCCAAAAAATTGATGAGGTATTTCCCTAATGACATTAAATCTGTGTTCTAATAGGCAGAAAAATCTTTTCCCACACTAGCCTTGTGTTTTTGCTTTTCTCTTAACTTGGTCCAAAAGTATCACTTCTCCACCCTCGTTTAATAGGACCAATAGTTCTTACTGGTTTCAAGGGCTAATTACTGAACATGTCTCCCATCGCATTTTCAGATCTATTGATCTTCTGAAAGTTTCTGCATGCCTTACAGTTGTTATCAGTTGGCAGGAGTTGGGAAGCCGTATGTACATGTATGTGCACGTGGTTAAACAGGTACATTCAGCTACGAGTGTGCATAGAGAGGTCAGAGGTCTATGTTGCATGTCTTCTTTAGATTTCGAGAGCGACTCTTCACGGAACCTGGAGCACTGTCATTTGGCAAGAGCAGCTGGACAGAAAGGTCTGTCTCTGCCCTCAGTGCTGGGATTACAGATGGTTGCTAGATTTTACGTGGATGCTGGCTACCTGAACTTAGCTCCTTGCTCTGTTATATTATATAGTGTACACACACACACACACACACACACACACACACACACACACACACACACACACACACACACACACACACACACACACACACACACATATATTAAAGTGGTACTAAGCATTTCATGAAGTGGTTAAATATTGATGCAACAATATTTACCCTTCCTTTGAATGTAGTTGTTGAGAAACCCACCTGGGCCATTTCTCATCTATCTCGTGAGCCTTTCAGCTGAGGGAGGGAGAGCTACAAATATACATAAACCTTACTATTGGCGATGTAGACAAAGAGGGGGTGTTTCTTTTACAAATAACGTGAACGTTGGGGTGCTACTCCAAGCTCTATCATTGTGTCATACAATCCTTAACGTTTTATCTTCTGGATTGATATCTCAAGGCTCATCATGGACAGAGAAGCTCAAGGCGTCTCATCCTTTCCCAAGAGCCTCAAGAAAAGGAAAAGAGGAGGTTCAGAAACTCTTCCTTTAGTGTGAAACTACCAAAGACCCCAGATAGCAAACACAATCCTGGGCAAAAAGACAATGCTGGCAGGATCACCAGTCCGGATCTTTAGATACGTTCCAGAGCCACAACTGTTAAAAACACCATAGAACAAAGACAGATGTAAGCCAATGAAATAAAATGAAATAAAATCAAAAAATGTAACTTCGGCCGCTTAATATTTGACAATGGTACCAAAGCCATGGTAGAGAAAAGAAAGCATCTTCAAGAAATAGTGCTAGGAAGCTGGATGTCCACGCACAGAGGAATGAGGTTGAACTCAAATCTATTGCCTTGCTCCGAATTAACTCCCAATGGATCAAAACCTTAACGTGAAACCAGAAACACCGGAATTGAGAGAAGAAAACATGGCAGCCTACACCACAAAGGTGTTAGAGAGGACTTCCTCAACAGGACTCCATTTTCCAAAGAATTAAGGCCAACAGTTGACATCATAAAACTAGAAAGTTTCTGCACAGCAAAAGAAACAGTCAACTAGATGAAGAGGAAGCCCACAGAATGGGAGAGAATCTTTGTCTATACATCTCACAGAGGGTTAATATTCAGAATATACAAAATCACACATACAAAGAGGAAAAAAAAAATGACCCAAATGACACATTTTAAATACAGGGCTAGGATCTGAATAGAGAGTTCTCAAATGAAGGAAAAATGGCTAAGAAATGACTCAAAAATGTTTATGGTCCCTAGCAATTAGGGACACGAAAATCAAAATGTCTTTGGGACTCTTCTTACCTCATTCAGATTGGCAAATATCAATCAAACGAGTGACAAACCCGAGGGAAGGATTGTGGGTAAAAGAGAACGCTCCCTCGCGGTTGGCGGGATTGCAAACGGGACTGCAAACTTGCACAGATACCACGGAAGTCGGTGTGAAGAATCCTCAAAATGCTAAAAATAAATCTTTCCTATAGCCCAGCTACAGCACTCATTGGCCATGCACAAAGGTCTGCCTGTTCCACAGATATTCAATTATGATCGCGGCTGCTCCCGTCACAATCGCTAGGAAAGGGAAACGACATGAACATCCTTCAACCTACGGTTAGATAATGAAAACACGGTACATATAATCTATTAAAGACTATTTAGCTGTACAGAAAAATGAAACCACGTTCTTTGCAGGCAAATGAATGAACTGGGAAAAGATCATATTGAGTGAGGGTACCCAGACCTAGAAAGACAAACATCACAGGCTCTTATCCATCTGAGGCTCCCATCTCCAAATCTTCAGTTGTGAATACACGTCTCTGAGTAACTGTTGGGGAAGATTATTTCAAGGTGTTGAGACTTTTATGTATGCTGCAATTGTTTAGCTCCGTGAAGCTGCAGCCCTTTGCCTGTCTAAAACACCTGGCGATCCTAATAAAGAGCTGAACGGCCAATAGCACGGCAAGGAGTAAGGACCGGTGGGGCTGGCAGGCAGAGAGAATAAATAGAAGGAGAAACGAGCAAGAGAACAAGGGGAGGAGGACGTCAGGGGCCAACTACCCAGCTACACAGCAAGCCACAGAGAAAGAAGGAAAGAAAGGTATACAGAAATAGGGAAAGATAAAAGCTTAGAGGGAAAAGGTAGTTGAGGTAATTTAAATTAAAAAAAGCTGGCGAAAAAAAAAACAAAAAAAAAAAAAAAAACAACAACAACAAAAAAAAAAAAAAACAAGCCAAGCTAAGGCTGGGCATTCATAGCTAAGAATAAGCCTCCGTGTGTGGTTCATTTGGGAGCTGGGTGGCTCCCCAAATGCCCAAAGAAAGGGAGTGTTTAAGAGGCGTGGCCTTGTTGAAGTAGGCGTGGCCTTGTTGGGGGAAGTGTGTCACTGTGGGGGCGGGCTTGGAGGTCTCTTGCTCAAGCTCCACTCTGTGATACTCTGGCTCCTTTCTGTCGCCTGTGGGTCAAGATCCAGGACTCTCAGCTTCTCCAGCACCACCACGTACCGTCACCATAATGGCCTAAACCTCTGAAAAAATGAAGCCACCCCATTAAATGTTCTCCCTTTCTATGGGTGACAGTGGTCACAGTGTCTCTTCACAGACATAGAAACCCCAACTAAGACAGTCAGGGTTGTCCAAGAGATTTCCCAAACTTTACAGATGATTGCTATTTCCCTTGGTAGTCCCGCTCCCAGAGGTGGAAGGTAAGTCCTTGTTGCTGAAGATACCCAGCACTTCAGACACGGGGCCCAGAGGTTCCTGAGCTGAAACTGGCCGGGAAGCCTGAGGGCTAGCATTTGTGGTACCAGAAGGCACCGTGCAAGCTTCCGAATGAGGGAGGAAACCAATAGTCCTACCCGGCTCTGTTGAGCATGAATCACATCAATGGCCAGCACGGCACGATAACCTTAAGGGTGCAATAGTGGACACACATGCCTTAGCTGTAACCAACAGCTGTCTAATTAGATGTAAGGCCTACTTAACAAGAGGGAAGCCATACCTCTACTGAAAACCTAACTAACTACCCAGGGCTACTGAAGTCAAGGATACTAGAGATAAAACTATAACTACCAATTACTAAACCAGCATAATAGCAACTGCATTCTAGCCATTTGTCCTTATACCCACAGATGTCCTCACCCTTCACCAAGGAAACTTATCTCTGGGCAGCAGAGACTATTACAGAAAATCACAACCAACCAAAAATGCAAAAATCCAGCCCCAATGGATACGTCTCCAAAAATCTCCCCTACCTTTGGCTCAGGGAACGTTACAGAAGAGGGGACAGGAAAACGGTACGAGCCAGAGGATTAGGGAGTTTGCTATGAGACTGTGTCACCTAGCAACATCAGAAGTCTCACCCACGTGACTACCCACACGTGAGCTGAACAAGGACAAGAGTGGATGGCAGGAGACCCCACAAGGCCTCAACCCTACAGAAAGAACTACCAGCAACTAAGGAATGCTGAGGATGGGAGAAATAGCATATCTCCAAGGAAGAACACACCAACTGGTTATCCAATACCAAATCGTCAGCCCTGCAACCATACATACAAGTAACATTAGAGAGACTGAACAGTAGAGTTAAATAGGAAACAGTAGGATCTGGCTGTAAGGCATCCATGCTACTATGTGTACTATGCCTGTATCGAACCGCCTGCTCTATGGGACAGTTCGCAAGCAGAGCAAGGGGCCGGAGATTGAAACACATACACACGCAGACAGAGACGTGGGTCGTCCTTGAATTCCCCAAGAATGCCAACTTTATTGTGTTCCAGGGCAGCTTATACGGTGCCTTCCCTGACCAATGGCCACGCCCTAGCTCTCGGGATCCTTCAACTGCAAGCCACCAGAAACCACTCCCCTGCCATCAGGGACTGATGAGGGCCTCGTGCTCAGAGCAGCTGCAAGCATAGGAAAGCAAGCTGTTTACAGAAAATTCAGGCTCTGGGGGTCCACAGTCCCCAACATGCGGCTATCAGTTAAAGGCCACTGTTACAACTCCTACCCCTTTCCTCTTTGGATGCCCATGCTTGCCCATTCTCCCCCAGAAGTAGGGGGAAAGAGCTCCTTTCACCCCTGGAGGGAAATAGTTATCTGTGCTTAAAGCTCTCTGTCCATTGGGTATGAGGACCCACGTAAATCAAATCGCCCCTCCATCCTCCCCTCTTTCAAATACAGCAGCAGCCCTGCAACTGCAGAAATAAATTGCACTGAAAGTTACAAGCCTGCACCCATGCCTTTTAAGACCATTTACTCTGGAAGATCTTCTAAGATTAACGGCGTGTGCAAGAATACCAAATATCTCAGTCTACTTTCTCGGCATGTCAATGCAAACCCTAGGCTGTGTTCGCCATCTCCTGAGAGGTTTGAGATGATTGCTTCTTGCTACTCTGTCCTGCCCAGAGATCTGAATGAAAAATTCTCCAAGTCAGAAGTCAACTCTCTGAAATTTTAAGACACGTCAACAGGACTGACAACAGAACAAAGGAAAAAAAGGATAATCAACCTGAGGATAGACGAATAGAGCCCGTGCGTGCGGTGGCCCACTCCTATAATCTCGGGAACGGGAGGGGGAGGGCAAAAGGGATCAGGGAATTCAAAGTCATCCTCAGCCACACAGCACTTCCAGGCTACGCGGGGACACACGAGACTCTGTTTCCAACGTACCTGTGTGTGCGTGTGCCTGCGTGTGTGTGCATGTGTACGAAGGAGGAAAAGGAGCAGGAAGATGGATAAATTGTGAAGGAGAAAATAGATCCACGAAAACTGAATCAAAACCACGAGTCCCTTGCGGAACAATGTGAACTAATCGAGTAAGAATAGTTAGAAAAATGCAGTTTAGGAAAACAATGTCAAAGAAGTTTCTCAAACTCATCAAAAGCATGAGCATAAACTTCATGTATCCCAAGATAACTAAAATGAAGATCGCATCTGTATGGGTCGTAGTCAAACTGATGGAAATCAATATAAAGAGCAAATGTAAAGCGGCCAGCAGGGCTGGGGGCAGAGGGCGTGCTACACACGGGGCAGCGCCAATGGCAGGGAGCATGCGCACACGGGGCAGCTCCAAGGGCAGGGGGCATGCGCACACGAGGCAGCGCCATGGGCAGGGAGCGTGCTGAGCACGGGCAGCGCCAAGTGCAGGGGACATGCTGTACACAAGGCAGCTCCAAAAGCGGGGGTGACCTATGTGAGGACAATTAAGAGCTTCCTGAAAAAGAGTTAATTTACTTCCCAGGTCTGCTTTCCTAGCTCTATCCATGTGTTAATTCGCATGTGTAGCTCTGACAGGCACTCCTTCCTCTACAAGGCAAAACACAAGAACACGGACATCTGACAGCTTTGGTCCCCTGGCTTTATTTCCTAATCCTTCCAGATTAGACAGGAAGACGTAACAGTTCGAATGGAGTAACAAAGAGAGGACTGGAAAATATTAGATAATTCGAATTAATACCGACACGATTCCGGCATCTTAGAGGCTATTGCACACATACATAAAAATTAATCTTACACAAGAAATCAAAAACTATTTTCCAAAGAAACATCATATAAAAGATCTTAAACCACCATCTTCTATTTGCAATGTCATAGGAAGACTTCTTTGCTATAAAATCTAAAAAGAAAAAATTAATAAGAAAAGTAAACACAGAAGTTTTACAGAGCCCAAAGGGAGACTTATATCCCACAAAAACTACAAGCTCTTTTATGGTCATAATAATAGGAACAAGACCTTTAATTTGTATGCCTTCCTCGCTTCGACTATACAGTTAAATACACCCAAGGAAAACAAGCAGCTTAAGAGTCTTGCTACCACCCCTTTGGTTACTGGAAGAGGTGGGAGGGAGGAGAAAGCTATTAATTCACTAAATTTTTGCTATTTTAGTTTTTTTTCTATCTAGCATGATTAATCAGTCTTAAAAGAATGCAAGTTTCAGTGAGTTTAACGTTCCAACAAAACTTCAGCAAGGATGTAGGCTCGCCTTTACCGGGTTCTCTAAGTGGACCAGATGACTCCCAGGACTGAGGGAGCTGGGCTGTGGAGCACCATCTGAGCCCCATCCCTCTACAGTGACAAACTTCCCACACACAGCCCAGCGTACAGGGAGCCCTAGCTGTACGGGCCATCCCGCTACTCATTAAACCACAACCAAAAGGAAGCTTGGCTAGAAACCCACACTGAAAGCAATATCAGATGTCAATCTTAAAGGAATTTCCTTCATTCAGAGACAAAACCTCCCCACTTTGAGTAATATGAGATTTCATCATTGCGTTAGATCTAAATTTTATTTATGATAAATTGGTAGGGTTTGGTTTTTGCATTCCAATAATACTAACTTTTATCTTCTGGAATGTTCCATTCATCACCATCCACCTAGAAATAACAGATCTGACAATGGCTAAACGGAGCTGGGGCTGTTTCACCAAAACAAGTAGCTACTATTTCCCAAGCATGCAAAAATACCCCCAACGACAGATTGTGTTAAAAGGAAGTCAACCTTTAGAAAACACACTGTTTTCATATCAACTTAACAGTGTTCACAGCTGTCAGTAACCTCCCTCTTTCCGAGACATGATATGTCTCAAGGGTGACGAGAGACTAAAGACAATACTCCGGAGCTTGCGGAGTCTGACATTTAATTTGGTAGAAATAGTCACCGCAAGGGGGCACATATAAGGAAAGACACAGTTGCCTCTCCTCCCAAGGAAGAAAGCAAGCTTCCAGAATCTGCTTTGTCTATTTGCGTCTGAAAAACTTTTTTGTTTCTTTTTATGTCAAGGAGAACACACAGAACATTTCGATTTCAGAGCAAAACTCTAGGGCGGGCCACGTACAAGGCTTTGCTGGACTCACCTATGTGATAGAGCCCAATCCAGTCACTGGGGTCCACCTCTTCTTTAATGTCCCAGAAGATAATCAGGTTCTGGGCTTGTCCCAGGGTGTATTCATACATGCTGGCCGTCAGGCTGGAGCGGCTCTCAGAAGTCACCAGGTCTGTGTCGCTGTTGGCTCGCTGCAGGGCCATGTTCTCGGGCATGGAGTTCTGGGCTGCGAGGCTCTGGAGGTTCTCTGGGCTCAGCGTGTACCGCATCTGTGGGTTCCGACGCCGTACGAAAAGCAGATGTTCCCGGGCTGAGCTAGCCATGCTGTCTGCCTCTCCGAGGTGGGTTTCCTACAATGCTGCAAGAGACAGGCAAGCGTAAGACATTAGGGCTAGCAAGGCAAGGGATCAGGATTAAGCATCCCAGACACGAAGCCTGTAGGAGAGTTTATCAATACCCCAGCAAGCAATAATCTTCTGTGGAAATAACCTGTCACCTGACGATATCGGATCACTCCTACAGACAGAAGAAGATGCATGATGGTCAGACGGTCACACAACTGTGGCCCCCCAGTTTCCCTTGGCACAGCTTCTCCAGAAACTGAGGAAGGAGGATTTTCCTAGCATCTCTTTAAGATCTGTGCATCCACACATAGTCCAGCATCCTCTTTCCCGTTTCTGTCCCACACATGTTATTTATCTCCCTCTTTAAAGGACTAAATCTTTAACCAGCAAGATCCGTGCTAAATACAGTTGATAGATGGTACCAAGGTCAGGCGCACTGCTTTCGGTCCCCTTGCCACGAGGAAGGCAGCTCACTGAAGCCATTCTCGGGAGCACGATCAAATGTCACCACTGCATTTAAATACAGAGGAGGAGGTGTTCTCTGCAGAATGGGAACATCCTGGAAGTACCTCTTTATGTTTCTCTAAGATCTGACTTGCCGCATGCTAACTCACCTGGCCATTGTCTATCTCCCAGATCAAGAACTTAAGTTTCACAAAAGCAGTGATTTTTTTCACGTTTTATCACTATTTAATTCCCGGTATCTACAATGGCATTGGGAGGACAGCGGGTGAGACCCACTGTTAACTGAACAGGTGAAGAGTGGTGAGCATCTTTATCCTAGAGACTCCGTGGCATGACTTAAATCTCCGAGCCTGCTTCTGTTCATCTTGATGTGCCCAGAGGCGCAAGACATTCCAATGGCCTGGATCATGAGGGTTTTCCTCTGACTACCATTTGGTCTCCAACAAGGAATGGACTTCCCCGTTGGGCCTGGCATCTACTGGGACTCTCCTCCTACAGGATGACCAACTGCTTAGGAGACCCTGTGTAAGATTTCTGTCCTTTTGCCTGGTACCTGTGAGGTTGTCCACTTACCCACCCCTGCCTGTGGGTTTATGTTACATCACCCAGATCCTACTGGCTTTCTGTAGAGTGAATTTGCTTCTCTTGAGTGCCCCTTTAAATACTAAACCTTTTAATAATAAACCACTCGTATGTTTTATTCTGTACCATCCGTCTTTGCTGGAATCTTTTATATAAAATATTTCATTTAAAGCTAACCTACTGACTCCTGAATAGTTAGCACGAGATTCTGACTTCAAAGCAAAGCAGCTACTCTCTGGTGTTATACCGTACGACAGCTACCAACCTTCGATACCAAGTCTGTGAGCAGAGAAACTGGGAGAAAGGGCTCCCTATATTTCCCATTTCCCCATCCGTTCCGTACTTTTGGTGAGATGAGATGCCTGTTCTGGTTTGCTTTCTATTATGATGACAAACGCCACGGCAGAAAGCAAGGAGTGAAGGGGAGGGTCTGTTTCAGCTTCCAGGCTTCGGTCCATCACCCAAGGGAAGCCAGGACTGAAACTCAAGCAGGAATGTGGAAGAAACTGAGCGAATCAGGGACCAGGGAGAATGCGGGCTGCTAGCTGGCTCCCTTGCTCATTGTCGAACTACATATTCATACAACCTAGGCCCACTGTTCACAGTGTGATCGGCTGGCTCTCCTCCATCAGTTAGCAACCGAGAATATGCCCCCCAGACACGCCCAGAGGCCAGTTAGACAACAGCAGTTTTTCAGTTGCGGTTCCTGTCCTGGCTGGTTTTATGTTAACGTCACCTAAGTTGGAGTCATCCGAAAGGAAGGAACCTCAGCTGAGAAAATGCCTCCAGAAGATCCAGATGTAAGACATTTTCTCAGGGATTGATGTGGGAGGGCCCAAGCCACTGTGGACAGGGCCATCCCGGGCTGTGGTCCCAGATTCTCTAAGAAAGCAAGTTGAGCAGGCCACGAGGGACAAGCTAGTGAGCAGCCCCCCTCCAAGGCCTCTGCATCCGTTCCTGCCTCGGGGTTCCAGCCCTGCTTCAGTTCCTGTTCTGAGTTCTTCCAGTGATGGACTATGATCTGGACCACATGCCAAATAAACCCTTTCCTCCCCAACTTGCTTTTGGCCAGGGTGTTTCCTAGCAACCACAGAAACTCTTACTAAGTAAGACAGTTCTCTCTACCCAGATGTGTCAAGTTGACAGCCGAGATTAGCCACCCCAGAGCTCACGTTTCCATGAATACACCTACTGTACTTGTAAATGTATCTGGGCGATTTCTGCCATGAAGTTGATCTCATGGTTTTAGCGCTATTCCTTGAGTCAAAATAACTTGGCAGCGAGATGGCTCAACCGATATATAAATATAAAGTAACTTGGGTTGGTAGGCAGAAAACCGTACATGGAAAGAGCAAAAATAAAAACAGATAAGCTGGTTTCTTTAGGGTAATGGCTTGTTCACGTAGACCCTTCACATTGAGTGGTGTAAGCAGAAACACCCCCACTAAGATATGTCCCATGACTGCTGGACACTCTCTGACTTATGAAGCCCAAAACACGGGTCAGCAGCTTGCTGCTTTCATACCAGGGCATTTCCGTAAGCCATGATTTCTTTATGAACTCCGTGAGTCAAGCGCCACACCAGTTCCCACGAGCTATAAATAATTAACTCCTAACACAAGGCAGGCAGACAGCAAAGGCATGCTGTCCATAACGAAGCTACTTTCCTGAGAGAAACAGGCCAGAGCCTTCACAGCTTAAAACACAACAGACCAACTATGGAAATTATTCTGCTCTAGAAACAAAGGAAAAGACCAAAGCACTCAACTGAATTGTGTGTTTTAGCATGGTCTATATTTAAACAGAGAAGTGGGTTAGCATTGTGCGTTAGGGAATGAGGTCCAAAGCCCCATGCAAGAGTTTTTGGTCAAGTCTTTACCATTCACCCTGCAATCACTGACATCTTGTTTCAATGTCTTCTTCTTCTTTTTTTCTATTGTCATTAATCTCTATACCCAGGACTTTGGAGAAAACTAAATTAGTTATTGTAGAAAAAAACAAATTTAAAACAATGTCTGGTATAAACTAAGTGTTCAATTAAGTCTAGCCACGAATATTATCCCATTAGTTCATTCTACTTTAATTTCACCAAGCAGAACTGGTTTGCACAGTCCCACGATCCCCCATGCTCTATCCCCAACCCTTGTCTGTTTCTTATGGGCGAGCAGGCTGTCAGTATCCTCACCCACCCAAAGGACAGCACCATTCCAAAACAGAACAACCCTGGAGCACAAAGAAGCTCAACTCCCAAGTAGAAGAACAAAAGAAGACACAAAGAACAAAAGACAAGTGTCCAGCTGGGCGGTGGTGGCGCACGCCTTTAATCCCAGCACTTGGGAGGCAGAGGCAGGCAGATCTTTGTGAGTTCGAGACCAGCCTGGTCTACAAGAGCTAGTTCCAGGACAGGCTCCAAAACCACAGAGAAACCCTGTCTCGAAAAACCAAAAAAAAAAAAAAAAAAAAAGACAAGTGTCCCACCCATGGGACCACACTGGACCAAGAAAAGACATAAAATAAGAGATCAAAACCTGAACGCATTACATATATCTCAGTTGAAAAGTAAAAAGGCCTGGAGATACGTGAATTGACCACCTTAATGGAATGAATGAATTAATTAATTAATTAATGGCATCGGCAGACATATATGGAGCATGTGTTATTATGTACTTAAGTATCAGGCCAGAGAGGATACTAAGCAATAAAACCTAAAAACCTAAGGGATCATCTTTTCATTTCATCTCCTTCCTACCGCATATGGTACGGCTCTCACCCTCTAAGAACTTGAGATTTTTGACAAGACCAAAAGCTCATATATGAAAGAATTCAGTATGCTACTGATGTCACTTCACACGCACAATCTGTCCCGACAAACGTGTAAAAAGGACAGCCTGGTGTCTGTAAAGTTCTGTTTGCTGCCCAGAGCGCCGTGATAGCTGTAATCCAAACACAGTGAGACCCCCGGGATGCTGGGGATTAGGCTCAAAAGCATCTGTGATGCTCACAGCTGACCGCTGGGGGTGGGGCAGGCCCATGGTCTTCACAGCTGACCTCTAGGGAAGGAGGGCAGGCCGGTGATCTCACAGCTGACCTCTGGGGGAAGAGGGCAAGCCGGTGACCTCACAGCTGACCTCTAGAAGCGGGGCAGGCCAGTGGTCTTACACCTGACACGTGCATAAACCCAATCTTGGCACAGACCACACTGATGTTCCTGGAAATTGACTCCAGGGCCCAGACGGGAACAAGAGAGGCGACACTGAGGAGCAGAAATAGACAAATGTCACAGCTAGGGTGGATGGCTACAGAGCTGGGCTAGTTTGCCTTTGACTGAGGAGGACAAGGCGTTTGTGTTTACAGTATTTCCACAGTAATGAAAACAAACCAAAAATCCCAGAAAACTTCAGAACGTATGAGTTGCATGAATAAAAGCTGAAAGATAAGTAGGTAAAGAAAAGAATATGCAGGAAAGAGGAGACACAGTGCAGCAAAATAACTACATAAAAACAGGTTAGGGCATGTGAAACAGGTGAAGGGATATAAACCAGCATTGTCTAACAGAAATATAATGTGATCTGCATGTGTAATTTTACAATTTTTTTTTCCCGAGACAGGGTTTCTCTGTAGCTTTGGAGCCTGTCCTGGAACTAGCTTTGTAGACCAGGCTGGCCTCGAACTCACAGAGATCCACCTGCCTCTGCCTCCCGAGTGCTGGGATTAAAGACGTGCACCACCACCACCTGGCTAATTTTACATTTTCTAGAAACTACACTGAAAACATAAAACAAGGAGAAATGTTAACCATCTATTTGAACTCAATATCTACAACCTGCTATTTCAGCATTAATTTAATACAAACCATTATGAGTGAGGCATTCCCTTCTCCCCCCACCCCCGCCCCAGGCTTTTGGCTTACTGGAAACACAGGATGCATTAACCATATCCCATGCACTCAATGACTACAAGTGGGTAGGGGTTCCTGAGGGGCCCACACAGAACAGATCTAAATGATGAACATGCGTATGCATCCTTACTGCCAGCGGTCTCCATACAGCCAAGAGGAAAGCATCGCTGAGCTAGACCATAACCGGGGAGCAAGTATGGGCTCCTCGATCTTCATGGAGCCTCTTGTCTTCAAGACACCTTTTAGTCAAACCTCTAATTGGGGACCATACTCTCCTGTTAGAGGAAGACATCCAGTCCAAGGAGAAGGTTTTTCCCAGAGTAGACTGGAGGACGGGGACACTGGCAGTTCTCGGAAGTCCCTGCCTATGATGCCCTCTATCTTCTACCTCTAAGCTTACAGTCTTCCAATCGAGAATGCCCCCCGTGGTGTCTGTGTCGGAGGAGGCAAATGCTGGTGGTTATCTGTGTATTTCCCTAACTAACACTCACAAAGCACTTATTCTTTCGAAGTGGCGTACAATCACATCACTTACAAATACCCCAACTAGAGATAGATAAAGAGAACGCAGGCTAACTGTGAGCACCACATTCATAAACCAAGTGGCGGCCACAACTTCACACTGCTTCAGTGCATTCATTGATGACACGGAGTGAACCTTTTTGGGCTGTGGAAGGTAAACGGGTTGGACACGTGTAGGGTATTCCCACGGGAAGCAGCTAGTGTCGCAACTCTACTCAGCCACAAAGGATGAGATGACGTCATCCGAGAGAAAATGAACAGAGCTAGAGATCATGCTATCACGGCAAATAAGCCAGAAAGATAAATATCTCATGGTTTCTTCCCTGTGTGCAGTATTTTATATATGTATATATTGTATTATATAATATACAACATATGTTTTATTATTTATCATATATAATATACATATATATTTAGAAAAACGCATGTAAGTGGAAGGGTGGCTATTTAGGAAGAGGACAGACATAACAGAAAGAGGAGGTGAAGGTATAGAGATATAAATATGATCAAAGTATATTATATGCACATATGGGAATGTCATAAAGAAACCCATTTTATGTGGCCCCTGTTAGAAAGGGTGGTGGGTTTGCTTCCGTTTCGCTTCTGTTTTGTTTTTTTAAACAGGATTTCATGTACCCCAGGTTACCACGGTGCTCAAAAAGTAGCTGCGACTGGACTTGAACTCCTAATTCTTCCGCTTCTATCTCCTGAGTTCTAGGGCTACAATTGCGTACCACATGCCCATCATTCAAACTAGTGAGTTTTTAAAGTTAGTACACACTAATCAGAAAACCTGAGGTAGGTCTGGTACCAGCCTGTAATCCCAGCTGTCTGGGAGTCTGAGGTAGGAAGACTGTGAAATCAAGACTAGGCTAACTCAGGCCCATGGACAGTGGTTTTTCACCTAGCATCAAGGAAACTTCTGTTGGCGACAGTTGGGGAGCAGGTTGTGGGGCCCAGTCCCAGATGTCACATCTACAACACGAATCCCGCTCCCGTGGCTCAGACATTACTGAGGAAGAGAGGGCAGAAAGAATGTACGAACCGGAGCAGAAGGAAAGGGAGAGTTGATGTAATTATTATATAGTCCAAAAAAATAAATACAGAAAAGACCAGCCTATACTACACAGGAAGGCTGTAAGACCCAGAGCAGAAGGGAAAGGGGAGTGAAATAATTATATTATAATGCCAAAAATACATTTTAAAAGGCCAGCCTATACTACACAGTAAGGCCTTGTCTCAAAACAGAAATCATGTATCTTTTGATTCTTACAAATCCAGTCTAGTTAAGGATGGCCTCAGGGAGTGGAAGATTGCAGGCATTCCCTGCCTCCTCCTGTTCCCTGTCTCTGGGCCTCTGGTATGCAACAAACAGTCATGAGCTTCCATAGGCCTGAGCATCACACTTGGGAAGAAAGGAAGCATAAATCGGGATTTAGGTTTTTAGGGTTTTTTTTGTTGTTGTTATTGTTGTTTTTGAACACAAAGGATCTGCAAATCTAAGGGACAACAGAACCCCAGAAACGTTCACAGAATGGAAGAAAGCAGGAGCCTCTGTGTGAATTTAAGAGCGATCCATCCAAGGATGTCCCGAGAACTCTTAAACTCTTATAACTGGGCCACGGCTGCCGGAAATTACAGGAGCAGGGATGAGACAAATATCCAAATGCCAGCTTCCGCCTAAGAATAACCTGAGAATGAATTAACACAGACTGTGCCAGTGTTGTCCCTGGAGAGCTCAGCTGGGTCTGAAGTCTTCTTTATGATTCCCGACTCTCACGGAGTACATCGTAAAACAGCATGACCGTGAGGGACTGTTTACAAAATCGCTTGAAAAAATGATTTTTCCCATATAGAAATTGTAATGTATGTTTTAGACCTCATGTTTCTCTAAAATAAAATAATACCAATGCACGTACGCCCTCCAATCAGGCGGTGGTGGCTGGTGCACGCCTTTAATGCCACTGCAAGAGCGACACCTATCAAAAGACAAACAAACCACGAGGAGCCAATCTGTACCTTATAACATCGGCTTTAAAATGAACAGGATGCAAGCGAGCACAGCGGGCAGAGCACATTTGTGTTGGGAAGGCGAGTTTGTGTGTGTGTGTGTGTGTGTGTGTGTGTGTGTGTGTGTGTGTGTGTGTCTGGGGCGCTCTGTGATACAGCCCAGGCTCGCTTTAACACAACACCTAGAGATAACCCACACAATTCTAAGCCACGTCATGTGGTTCTCTACCATAGATCCTCCAGGGGCTGCCCCACCTCACACAAAGTGCCAAGCTCAGGCTACTTTTCAATGTCTGACATTACCAACCAACGTTTATCATCGCTACTTAAGTTAACGAACCATACATTAAAGCAGAAGACAGAGAGACAAAACCAGGGAGATGGCTCAGTGAATAACAGTGTTTACTTCGTAGTCAAGTTTAAATCCCCAAAGTCCAAATGAAGAGGCAAGGGTGGTCCTGCCCGCGTCTGTAATGGCGTTGCAGTGTGCTGTGGAGTCAGAGACTGGAGAGTGACAGAAGCTGTCTGGGGCCAGTCTAGCTCTAGGATCAG
Source organism: Microtus ochrogaster (assembly GCF_000317375.1). Classification (NCBI taxonomy): domain Eukaryota; kingdom Metazoa; phylum Chordata; class Mammalia; order Rodentia; family Cricetidae; genus Microtus; species Microtus ochrogaster. Next base: position 4,543,343 of record NW_004949106.1, on the reverse strand, counting down.
TGAGAGATGACGTCTCAAGAAAATAAAGGGGCAAAGTGACTGAACAGAGCCTTTGAAATCGGCCTTTTTCTTCACATACATGTGCATACACCACACACGCACACGTATACACATATAGATGCGCCATAAACAGACATATATTTGAAATAAGAGGACACAATGAAAGAAAATCAGATTAGGGATTAGAAGGAAATATAAATCAGGAAGGTGGAGTAGTAAACCCGTCGGATTGTCTATTGCCAGGTCGGTGACAGCTGCAAAGGACAGGCCACTGTTTTTCAGCTCCAGGGGCACAACAGAGGAAAGACGCCATTCTCAATGAAGGTGACACTTACTTAAAAACAAAGAAAGAATCTTAGCCAGGTGTGATGGCACATGGAACCCCAATACTGCAGAGTCTGGGCAGGCAGGTGGGGGAATAGTAGCCAGGTGTGATGGCACATGGAACCCCAACACTGGAAAGTCTGAAGCAGGGAGATGGGGAACTCCGGAGCAGACTGGGTTGCACTGTGAGACTCTCTCTCCAAAAGAGAGGAAAGGAGGGATGGAGGGAGCGAGGGAGAAGAAGAGGGAAGGGGGAGTGGGTGGGAAGTGGGAGAGACAGAAGGAGGTTTCTCCATCCCACAGAGAGTCATATGGAAGAATGAAAAGTCAACACACACAGAGTGTGTGAGACAGCAGTTCTATTCAGCGATATGATCCTGCGTGTTGACTGATGCCAAGTATAAATTTTAACGTAAGTGCTAGGATTTAAAAAAATCGCCATTACTTTTTTTAAAAAGAACACGGAGGTAACACAATTGTTTGCCAATGATTTTTATTTTCAAAACCCTCTTATCTATGTCTTCGTTGTTCATACTCATTATCTTAGTCGGGGGTAGACAATGAAAGCAAAATGTATCACAGAACACTGGAGACTTTAAAGCTAATTCTCGCTCGAGCCGTGACAAGTTACATCCCGAAAGGCACACGGCAGACAGTCAGCTGCCCAAACTGTACCCTGCCTGGGAAGGGACAAAGAGCCTGCAAATCACAGCACTTGGGGAAACTGAGGCAGGAGGGATGATGTGAGTTCAAGGTCAGCCTGTGCAACTAAGTGAGCACCAGGGATACACAGCAAGACCCTGTCACAGAAAGCCAAAAAGACACCACATAAGCCTCTTCCAAAACATGGAGGAATTCTCACGTGAGAAAGCAACCAACAAAGAACTCTGAGGACCACAGGCAAAAACATGAAGTCAAGAGAGCCTGGAAAGGCTAGAGCAATTTACAACCAAAGGGAAAATAAGAATCTGAAGATCATAGAATTAAAAAGAAGCAGAGAAAGACAGAATCCTGGCATAGTGTCTGAATGAAAAATTTCTTTATTATTAGAAAGCCAGAAATCTTGAAAGAACTTAGTTCTTCCAACTCTCTAAAAGTTGAACATTCTGCTTATTATTTGTTCCTTCTAAGAACTAGCTTATCCTTATGCCTATAGCCTAGATTTTGTTGTAAGACCAACAGATACCCATCATTTGAGCTTCCACTTGTAAGGGTCAAACACTTTTTCCTGGTCATTGGGAAATTTGGTTTCCTGGTGTAGATTTTCTTTAAGAACTAAACTGATGACATCTGTCTCCACTCTGCTCTCACCCCATGGTCCTGTTATCGCCACCAGGATTTACTAATCCCAGATTTGATTTCCAAATATCAAAGCAGAGGGTGACTTGGCTGAGACCTGGGCTTGAGTCATTAAGGTTCACCTCTTTGCCAAGGCTCCATATGGAGTCCGTAGGTCTAGGATATGATGAGCCTGTTTTCTCTTGCCATAACAAAACACCCATGACCTGGCAGTTCATTGCTAATAGTGTATTACGGCGGTAGCTCTGGAAATGGGGAAGTCCAGGAGAATGGCACAGGCATCTGACGAGGCCTCCTTGGCATGGCAAAGAGCATCACCAAGTGGGATAAGCAAACTTGGGTCTCTGCCTCCTAAAGCCACGAATATCATCACTAGAACCCAATCCTAATTACCTCCCCAAAAGCCTCATCTCTAAATACAATCAGCAATGAACTTAGGTATTAAGTTTCTAACACATAATTCTGGGGTTACACATTCAAACCATAGTATTGCAGTGCCTGGATTAGCACAAAATTTGGAAAGGAAAACACAATAAACTCCTTACAAATTTCAGTCAGTGCCTTAAATCTCAAGGCCAGTCTACCTGGAAACTACCTACACAAAGCTCACAAGCCACTCATGGAAGAAGGACACTTAAAAGAAATCCCACACTAGATCAGAATTGAGTATTAGAGAGGGTAATTTATTTAGGGGTAGACTCACAGATCACAATCCTCTGCAGGAATGGGGAACAGTAATCAAATCCTGTAGCCAGAAAAGAGGCCGGAAAAGAGGCTGGATACACACTTTAAATCAGCATATATAGTATAAGAGGCCACGCCCAAGTGGGTGGGTAATTTAAAGGCTACTGGTGGTAGGAATTCCTACAGCACCTCCCCTTTTTGTTTAAATAATAAAGTTCTAAGTCTAATACAAAGTTATATACAATAAGAACAAATGTCAGGTATAAAAAATTAGAATTACAGCCAGCATAAACAATATCAATTTATTACATGTAATAAATGTTTCAACAATTATCCTATCCTAATAAGTTTAAGTCTTGTGTAATAAATTACTTGGCCAAGTCATGAGAGGAAAGTAACTACAACTGTCTAGTCTTCAACCCCATTGAAGACCCAAGAAGGGAAATAATATTACTTGAGTAAACAGGAAGTGCAATCAAGCAACTTCCAAAATATGCAACAAATGACAGAGACAACTGGCTACCTGGGCAATCACCCAAAGTCTCATTTGCAATGTTGGAACAACCAACTTTGGCTAAGGCCTAGAGTAACTGACAGACTACTTTCAGAGTCAGGAAATTTTTCAAAACCATCTTAACCTGTCTTGGCAAGATTTGACAGTCTTTTTCTTGTATCTTGCTTGTCCTGTCCAGATACTGTGCGTTTTGTCAGTGGTCAATGCATGGGCAGTTCCTTGCCCAAAGGCCAGTTTTGCCAAGAAGAAAACAAGCTCCAAGCGGAGTGTCTTCGGTGCTCAACATTCTCTTGGGAATAGATCAGTGCTGCCAGGAGCAATTGTGTCTCACTTCAACAGAACCTTAAGTTATTTAAATGCTGCCATATTCTACAGCTTTTTGAAGTGGTTGAAGATTACCTATCTATGCAGAATACAATCTCTATGTATCTAAAGAACCTGATTAGTCTAACTATAAGTATGACAAACATGGATGACTATTGACCTATGAATCTTAATACCTATATAACTTAAAGACTAAGAGTTAATATTAGAATATTAAACAATCTTTAAACAACTGTGAAACAAATGAGGACAATGATCTCAAAATGTGAACAATGTATAAGTATCTTGATCAGAGGTAGAGGTAGAAATGTATAGTGCAATATGATAAATATATCCTAAAATTGTATCAAGATACAAAATGTCTTAAGCAGGGGTAGAAGCATGCACGCATACAATATGACAAAATAATTTTTGCCTATATATACAGATATTGTAGATGGAAATAGGAACATAGTCAATATAATTTAAGTTTGTATCAATATACAAGAATCTATTCCAATGTAAATTATTTATAAATAATAGCTCACAAGTATTCACTCCATTACTCACTATTATTATTAGTGTGAATAAGCTCATACTAATCTATTATCCCATCCAATTTTCTTCAAAGAGATTCCTAATCCTACATAATCTTCCCCCCAGCCTCCAACCCTGTACCAATTATAATCAACCCATAAATGATGTCTCTAACCCTGAGGACAAACTTTATTGGCAGAGGGGATGTCGTCTTCTAGAATTACTTCCAGCTGTCATGGGGGCAATGTTCTTTCTATGGGATCTTGTGAAAGTAAGATGATGGTTAAGTTCCAAGATTACTGTCTGGTATAATTGCGAATAGTGTCTGAGTATTCGGTAGGGTTTTTCTGAGGTTCCTATTTGGAGTTCTGGCCAGAACGTTGTGAAAAAAAAGGTGCACTATTTCAGCTAATGGAGTTGGAACCATCTTGAACAGCTGGTATCCAAAACAGGTCTTATAGTAGCGCTATCAGCATCATGATGTAATATCATCCAGGTGGAGTTGTTATTGTGGGGCCCCATCTTCTTCCTGGAAACTGCAAAGATTACTGCAGGAAAATTCATTGCTCGGCTCCATCTCCACACATACTTTCACAGACACATTAAGAGTAATTCTTGTTTCCGTGTGAGCCACAGATTGATTTCTGTTAACTTTATATGCCTGTAAGATTAGGGAGAAGCCCTGACTTCTCTTCCTCAGGACAGCCTCCCTGGACCTGACCACTCATTGGCTTCAGGCATAATTAATGGTTTTTCCCCTTCACTTTCAACCACCTTATTCTAAAACAATAACACATGAAATAAAAGTAAGCTGGACACGTGGACATTTTGTTAAACCAAAGTATTGAGGCAAAGGCATCTCTGGAAAGGGTTACAGACACTAGCCTGTTTGGGGACCCAAGTATCACATTTTCAACATCATGGAGTTTGCTAGGATTTGCAGAAGACCCATCAGAATATTTGATTTAACCGAGAGTTCTAATATAGGGTCTTTCTGTTGTTTAATATAGAACAATATTTCAACATTTTGTGACAATAGTGCCCTGGTCATGGGAATCAGAAAGTGGAGGCTCACTCTGTACTGACATCTTTGACATGCATAAATAATACTGATCAATTGTTATTCAAAGATCTCTATCACCCAGGCTTGGAAGTTTCTGCAGGAAATAGGTAATAACTCTCATCCTCCACACCACAACAGCACAGAAATTTAGGTTGTCAGAGTTGTCAAAGTTAGACTCAGAAGGGTACTTGACTTCCCAAGAAGACTTTCAAACAACACAGCCAAATAAACCGCTTTCAGCCAGGGTCTAATCTCTGACAGAAAACAAACCAGTCAGACATGTTGGGTACCAGCAGACTCCAGATCCAGGCTGAGCTATGCAGGGTGATGGAAGAGTCTACATCCGACGTGTTAGCCAGGACCTACAGGAAATCCCAAGAGACGCATTCTGATTGCCAATATTCCTGATGACTGGTAACACTTGCTGACTTGAAGTGCATGTGAAATATCATTTGTTTTAATATTCAACAATATCTCATATTTCTATTTTTGCAGAAAATTAAATCACAGAAGAGTTACGTTTAGATTAGGAGCAGAGGCCAACCATACGAGAATCCCCACCCAATGACAGCACACCCCAGTTTCTGGAGTAGTTTCGGGGAAGGAAATAATAAACCCTATAAGTCAAAGCTTTTAAATCTCTATTGTGACAAGGAACTTCTTTTCCCAAGCTCCCCCAATACAGTTACTTCATATTCCCAAGTCATAATCCAAATCAAAACTTGCCAACCTAAACTTATTACAAAGTAAGAACGGTGAGACAGGGAAAAGAAATACCTCTGTAGGGTGCTTTGCCAAGATTAAAAAAAAATAACACATACACACTACAAAACATATGATAAAAGATTAAAAACAGAAACGAAACATCCTTAAGGCCAGCCTCCAGACATGGCAACCCACAGCCTACCTATAAATATATCCATATCTATTTATGTATGGATGAGATCATACTACAAAGCTAAACTGCTTCAGAGCCCTGCTTTTCTTATACAAGTGTAATGTACACTTTCGGATTAACAAACCGCACACTGTATCATCCTTTTAAAGAGTCATCATATGGCATACCTCAAAATAGTTAGTTTAAATACAACCTCATATTTTCATTTTGGCATTTACCGAGAGTAAAATTTTGAGTAGAGATGGGGCGGTATAAGAGTAGGGGAGGTCAAGTAAAAATTAGGGAGGTATGAAGAGGTCATGTGGAAACCCACCGCTTTCAAACTCAATTTAAAAAAAAAAATTAAAGGTTTGGACAGAGGTACCTTGTGTGATAGATAATGCTTCTCTTAGAAGACATGGACTAGTAAATGAAAAATCTCAATGTCCTGTGTGGAATACCTCCCACAAATTATTAGGTGGGGAAGTTGTAGCCCTCCCTCAAAAAAACAACAAAAATAAACAAACAACTGACTAATGCCATCTCCATTGGCTTTCCACCATGGCTAGATGATGAGACCCTACCGATGAAACAAAACACACTTTGGCTGGAAACCATATAGAAATCATGAAGCGAGAAGAGATGGAAAACGTCCTCCCTTCTGGGTAGCTTTAATAGCTCCACACAGCCAACAGAGAAGGAAAGCCATCAATGGACTTGACCAACAAGGCCCCTGCGGACTACAGTACCAACCTAAGGTGTCTACTGGCAGAATAGTGGTGTGACCAGCATGAGGGTAACGGGCACAGGAGAGAATTTATACCTGGTACTATAAATCTGGTCAAAAGGCAATGGGAGGCCATAGGCCTTAGGAGGAAACACACTACTGGTGTTTCACTGAATGGACATGTAGTCAAACTGTTTTCTGAATATTTATAGTTTTACCCATAGGCTAATGCCATCCTTGACATTGATCAGAAAAGCTTCTTTTTGCCGTTGGAAGTAGTTAGTGCAGAGACTTACAGCTGTCCAAAGTGCTGTAGCAAAGTACCTGTTGAGTGCTGAGTTCTAAACGGGGCTTTTATATCAGCCAGTACCTTCTGCATGGCTCAGGGAACATTCCTTATGGTAGGAGAGGGTGTAAGAGCTGAAGGAAGGGGAGGAGGGCTGTGAATGCTGTTTCTGGACAAGACACGGCCCACTGCTCTCAGGTATTCACACCAGCTATG
>NW_004949106.1:4533795-4536158 GCF_000317375.1 Microtus ochrogaster | reverse complement strand
GTGTTCACACCATCCATGTGTTCACACCAGCTATGTGTTCACACTCAGGTGTCCACACTAGCTATTTGTTCACATTCGGGTGTTCACACCAGCTATGTGTTCCCACTCGGGTGTTCATACCATCTATGTGTTCACACCAGCTATGTGTTCACACCAGCTATGTGTCTACACTCGGTGTTCACACCAGCTATGTGTTCACACCAGCTATGTGTTCACACCATCTATGTGTTTACACCAGCTATGTGTTCACACTCGGGTGTCCACACCAGCTATGTGTTCACATTCGGGTGTTCACACCAGCTATGTCTTCACACTTGGGTGCTCACACCAGCACAAGATCAAGCCCATCAAAGGTTCCAGTCTGGAATGAGGCTCCATCCTTAGCCAAGGAGCTACTAGCAGCTCATGGCCACTGAAGGTGTGACCACTGCCAGGTTGCCCATGTCCTGGTAGATGGTCCCAAACCCATGAGCACATGGGCACCACTAAATCGGTTATTTTAAAAAAAAAAAAAGCAAGAGAAAGGAAGCCATGAAGTGTGAGAGGGAAATTCCTGGGCAATCTAAGAGAAGGGGAGTATGTAGGTTAGAGGTGACCAAGATGCATTGCGTACATTTGAGGAACTGCCAGAGAATAAATGAAAATATTAAAAATAAATCCATAAAAAAGAACTGGAATCAGCAGCTCCTGGCAATGGGTAAGTGTCACTGGAGTCCCCTCTAGGGAGGAAGCTCAGAACGTGCAGACACTGGGACTATTTTCCTTACGGTGCCACAAACAACGCATTTCCCCACTCTTGGGGGCAGTCTGGAGGGCACGCCGTGGTTCTGGAAGTGGGATGCCACAACCAGCGCCACGTCCTAGCTCTGCTGCAGCTCAGCTCCCTTAGCTCCTCAGCTGCTCAGGTTTCTAAAACAGAGGTGACGTCATTGCAGCTGCTCGAATGGGTCGGTATCAGAATTAAATGAGTTAGCAGTGCGTACAACGAGCTCTCAGTACACTGAGCTCTTATTAAACCGGATGCTGTCCACCAAACAGCTAAAAAAAAAAAAACTGGGGGAAGTTAATTTATATTTTCTTTGATTCTTACTGGAAATGATTGTAGAGGGTTGTGCTTAATTTTTTATTAACTATCTTTACTTCCAGCACATTGATCAGTCAATCATCACTGACAAATAAAGGTGATGATTAAATCTTGATTTTCTTTTCTAATTCCATTAAACTTCTAAAATCAAATAGAGACTAAAACCATGGTCATAAAAAAATCCCCATGAGTTTATGTGATAAAAATACTCAATATTTCAAAATCTAAAACTGTAAAATGTCTATAGCATATACATTTTTCTGTATGTGTTTCTCAAAAGGTTTCTTTAGCTACAAACTGTATTATTTATGAATTATAGCATTCTTTTGGGGAGAGCTATGAATATTTTAAGTTAAAATAATCTTTATTAACCAAATTTAATGCATATTTTCAATTAAGACCACAGCAAATTTTTCTAGCAATAGAAACAGTCTCTCTTTGAAAAAGGGAGAATAGATTTGCTGTGTCTCCCTTGATGGTCTTGAGCCTACAATTCCCTTGCCCCTGCATCCCGAGTCCTGGGATGACAGGTATGTGCCACCACACCAGACTTAAACAAATGTTGTTTTATTTTGTTTTGTTTGGGTTTTGGTTTTTCGAGACAGGGTTCCTTTGTAGCTTTGGAGCCTGTCCTGGAACTCACTCTATAGACCAGGCTGGCCTCGAACTCACAGGGATCCTCCTGCCTCTGCCTCCCAAATATTGGGAATAAAGGCGAGCGCCACCACCACCCGGCTTGGAAGAATTCCAAAGATTAACATTTAAAGTATACTACTCAAATTAAGTTGCAAGGCAAAAGAAGCTCAAAAGATAACAACGGATGGTGTCAAATAACTGATAATCAATCTCTTTTGTTCGATAAATACATAAGTAAGAGAAATAGCCATCACTTATGACAAAAAAAATATTTAAAAAACCCTTTAAGTTAATAGAGAGCTATACTTCGGTGCCCACCCTCCAATACTGAGGACTCGCCCCAGAGTCTCGCGCACGCCAGGCTCAAGTGAATATCCACCACTCTGCATCTCCAGCACTTACAGTCTTACAAAGCTGGCCAGACTGACTTCAAGCTTGTGATTCTCCTGCCTCGGCCTCCAAAGAGCTGGGGTTATCATCTAGTTCTCTATGTTCCTCGGTTCTCGACTTAAAATAGAAATGTGTGTTTCAGAAGATCCCGCTTCCCACAGGTCACAGCCTGTAGACCAGGCTGGTCTCGAACTCACAGAGATCCGCCTGCCTCTGCCTCCCGAGTGCTGGGATTAAAGGCGTGCGCCACCAC
>NW_004949106.1:4515213-4532781 GCF_000317375.1 Microtus ochrogaster | reverse complement strand
AAAAACCCAGTCCACAGAATAGTCTCCAGGCGTTTGGATAAAGAATGCTAGGCATTTACGCAGCCCAGCTACCTCTGTTCGTCCACGCCCTGATCTATCACACATGTAAACATGCATGTAAACATACAGTAGGAAGAGCCGAGAGATTCTCCAGTAATGGGTTTATTGATCTATGTAGACTGGTTTCCAGAATTCACATTCCTGGGCCAAGCTCTAAGCAAAGAAAAAAAAAATTCCTGAATAAGGCCTGAAAAAATAAATAAGATTTTTTTTTTAAAGTACCCATAGTGTCCACTATGTAGATACAGCATGAAATTAAGGTATAAAATTCTGGACATTGCTCAGCTGACATGCCCCAGAGAGAGACACTCGGTATATCTGCCTCTGATGTTATAAAACTCAGATCGTATCAGGTCACAGTGGTACCCTAAAAATTCACTCTTACCCAGAAGGTTAGGGTGAAGGCCCTTCAGAGAGCCTAGCTAAATCCACACGTTTCCAACAACGCTACCTGATGTTCTCGGTGCTGGCTGACTATACGGCGTTTTACGGTCACACAGTTTATGAAAATGGACCTAGAGGGAGTGGCTGCCGTCAATCATGGTGTATGCAGAATCCAGTGCTATCTTCCTGAATGGTCACTTGTGATCTCATTATGAGCCCTGTGTAGAAAGAAAGTGTATTTCACCTCTTCTCATGAGGTTAGAAATAAAGAGGAAAAGCAATAGTTATTTATTACTACATGCATTATATTGCAATCATAATTTTTAGTATGGTTTCCCGAAGGGTGTTTTTATTTGTCTTTTTCTGTTTATACGTCTTTCTCTATGTTGTGTGCGCATGCGCATATGGGGGGGGGGTCACACAAGAGCTACCTTAGTGCTTAGACTATTTGGGAAAAGGTTGAAAAAGACCCAAAGTAGATATGTCATGCAAGTCAGGCTGAACACCACCCACTGCCAACCCCTTGCCTGCAAAATAAAAAATAAAAACTGCAGCTGCAAAGACAGAATTTTGTTTTGTTTTTTGTTTTTCGAGACAGGGTTTCTCTGTGGTTTTGGAGCCTGTCCTGGAACTAGCTCTTGTAGACCAGGCTGGTCTCGAACTCACAGAGATCCGCCTGCCTCTGCCTCCTGAGTGCTGGGATTAAAGGCGACAAAGACAGAATTTAATAGAAACAAGTTAGGAACTATGGGCAGGCTTTTTCAAAATACTAACATAGCCTGGCACCAGTCTCCATTCTGACTAGATCGGTAGCAATTGTGGAGAGAATGTTATTTTTCGTTACTGTCTCAAACCCGCCTATTTAATCCTCTATTTAGTGTCGTAAAGTGAAGCTATTCCTGAGATAAAGAACTGAACCCCTTCATCTTGCTGCCTGTGAGCTCAGCAACGCGGTCTTCCTCACTCAGAGACACCCTGGGTGGGGCTCTGTGGTGTGATTTCCCCCTCCTCTGAAACCCCAAAGGGGCGGCCAAATCCAGAGAACAACACTCATCATCTGGGCTCCGTTTTGACCCAGGAAACAAAACCTGAGTGGTACAGAAATCTCATAAAAAGAACTAAAGTATCTTGTGTCGTTTCCCTTTCCTCTCTTTCTGGCTCCGCTTCCTCCCTTCCTCCCCCTCTGCCTCTCTTCCTCCTCTCCCTCTTTTTCTCCTCCTCTTTCTCCTTTCCTCCTTCTCTCCCTCTTCCTCCACATCCTCCTATGAAACCAGGTTCTCTTCTTTTACTCTCATGATGTGGATGTCCTTCCGTATTTGTGTTGTTGCTTTGGTTGATGAATAAAGCTGTCTGGGCCAATGACCTAGCAGAGTGAAGCCAGGCGGGAAATCCGAATGGACACGAAGCAAGAGTGGGTGGAGTCAGGGAGAGGCCATGTAGCTGCTGAAGGAGGCTACACCAGAACGTTAGTAAACGTACTATTTAAACCATAGCCTCGTCGTGATACACAGATTGACAGAAATGGGTTAATTCAAGATGTAAGAGCTAGCTAGGGATACACTAGAGTCATTGGCCAAACAGGGTGGTAATTAATATAGTTTTTGTGTGATTATTCGGGTCTGGGCGGCAGGGAAACGAAAGATCAGTGTCTGCCTGCACTTTCAAATCCATGAGTAAGTTTTTCCAAACCTATTTTCCAATACTTTTGAAGCAGATACATTTAAATGGCTGCCCATCTCGGGGCCCCTTATCAACTCACGTGCTTCCAAATTTCATCCTGCACCTTTCAACAGGAAATACAAAGGAAAATGGCAGCTGGGAACTCAGGCTGACACTGTGCCAACAGCTGTCTGTCATTACCTTGTCACAGTTCTTGTCACAATTCCCACTGTAGAGGCCGTTACTGTCTACATCCCAGAATTCCCATCTGTCAAACAATGAAGGTAGAATGGGGAGGGGGGATTCGTGGCGGGATAAGCCCCATAATCACGCTGGGAGTTAGACTTCTAATCTAGGCCCCCTGTGTTTTCTACCGACCATGAAGCCGCTACCAAAACCTAAGCAGGGCCTATGGCCACTCAGGATATCAAATGACAGGGTTTTGGTGACTAAGCTTAGACATTTGACCCACTTTCTATGACAAAACCATCAATCAAGAAGGAGAAGCAGCCAGAGGGAATCTTGAAGTATAACTGCCCACTGTCTTAAAGCAAGAGGCAAAACTTAACTCTACGATTATCCCACTGGCAAGGCTAAGATCTGTGAGAATTCAGGGAAGAGAAAAGGTTACTGCCATGATACCTCCTCATGCACGTTTTTGGAAAGGGAATGATGCTCAAACAGGGCAAGGTGGTAGCACCTCTGGCAGGCACTTGGTGGATAGGGCTTGTCCGTGTCTGCCTATATCCTCAAGTGCTCCGGGAAAGGTGGTCTGATGGCCCTCTCGATAGAAAATGAACACCCAAGAACAGATGCAGGAGTAGGCAGGTTTTATTTCTTACTAACAAATTAAAGAATTTGGCAATAAATTTTTCCAGCAGATGGATTGGAATATTTTGGGAAATGCTAAGGGGTTGATTTTGAATTGCTTTTTAGAACCTCAAGTTATAAAAATAAGATTTTGGCTAATGTAATTGTCTTCCAAAGGCAGCAGTATTTATTATAGGCAGCAGCCGTGGCTTTAACTTTGCTCTAGAACAATCTACGAAGCAGTAGTTAGCCTTAATCAGGAATTAAGGTTCAAATGGTTAAGATAAAACTGGACTGAATGTCTTTTTAGTTCTATAACACAAGAGGAATAATTAAAAAATAAACATGTGCCCAAGACAAAATGAGTCACCCCAACATAAGATGGACCATGTCCCATCATGATTTTTGGGTTGTTTTTGAGGTTAAAAAAAACAAACAAACAGTTACTTCTGCCTTTGAATCTCATCTTTCTTTAGAGAATCTGTTTTATTGTTTACATTGTCCGTGGTAAAAATTTAATAAGCTTTCTCTCTAAGACTTGTGTCTGGATTAAACTCAAAATCATGATTCCTAAGAGCCCTAGACAAATTTTTGCCCATTCTGGTTGACTACTGATCCAAAAGACACAACTAAATATTTTCTTTAACCTTTCTCTGCAGCGGGCTGTCTTGGACTGCCAGTTCCCAAATCATAACAGGGAGACTTATTATTAGTTATGAATGCTCGGCCTTACCTTATGCTTGTCCCACTAGCTCTTATAACTTAATTTAACCTGTTTCTCTTCATCCACATTTGCCTCCGGGATTTTCCCTTTCATTTTGTATGAAATGCTTTCCTGCTTCCTCCATGGCTGGCTGGCTGGTCCCTGAGTAGTGTCTTCCTCTCTTTCTCTCTCTCTCTCTCTCTCTCTCTCTCTCTCTCTCTCTCTCTCTCGCCTAGATTTCTCCTCCTACTTATTCTCTCTGCCCACCAGCCCTGCCTCTCCCTCTACTGCCTAGCTATTGGCCATTCAGCTTTTTGTTATCCCAATCCGGTGCCTTAGGCAGGCAACGTTAAACAAATCATACACATCTTTACATCGTTAGAACAATGCAGCATAAACAAATGTAACATATCTTTACATACTTAAACGGATATCCTGTTCCACAACCTTTCTCTTCACTGGATGTAGCATGGAGTTATTGTTTTTTCTTTGGCTCTTTCCTTCGATCAATCATCTTGCTTATTAAACATCTGCTCCGTACCATCCTTCAAAGTAATTGCTTTCATGGGCTGTCCAAATATATAACTATCAATCTCTGTTCAAACCTAATGTCATAACCTCCTAATTGGCTCACTAACGTAGTATCTTGTTAAAATCCGTTTTAGAGGCCACAAAACTCATTTTAAGAGCTAGCAAGTCTCTTCTTCACAACAATATGCCAGTTTATCAGTTATGAGTAGACCTCCCTACACTCTAAATCTGTTAACGAGCCACAAGTGGTCTTACTGGTTCAGGAGTCACCTTTTCCCAGCCTTCAGAGAGCCTAACTTGGCAGCTTAAGATAAACTTCCAGGAAAGGCTCTGAGCGTGTGTGGCTTTCCCCCAAACAGACCCTTCTCCAAAAGAGTTATCGGAGATGTTCATTTTGGGGCACTCTGAGGGTAACTATACTTTACAATTTACGTTAAGAGATTACCGCTCCTAAGAAAAGGGACTTGTAAGGGGAAAGTATGATTGTCGGTGCTCTTGAACACTGGAAGCACTCAGAGGGATAAGACGCGGGAAGCAGACCGAGAGGCATGTTGATGACAGTTATGGGCGGTAGCGCTCCGCGTCACAGTAGAGAGTTCCTCCGCTACCCATAGAAGAGAAGTGTTTTCCCCTTGATAGCCACTGAGAATGGTGGCTCAGACCAGCCAAGATAGCCACACCTCCAAGAGCACTGGGGAGCACACACTGGCTTTCGAGGAGAGAAAACAAGACAGACAGGGAAGGAAAAGGGGAGAGGGTTGTGGTGAGAACTGGAGTGGAGTAGGGAGGGTGAATATAGCCAAAGTATGCTGTAGTTCTCAAGGAACTAAAAAATAGATTTTTTTGCTGATAGGACACAGGACTGCAGAAACTAAGAAACTTGTTCACCCAAGTGTTCTATACTAAAGCGGGTGAGGAAGAGCAAGAAATCCAAGAGTCTGAGGCAGGAGGATCAAGAGTTCAGTGTGGTGGCATTTCATTTGTATTTTAATACATAAAGCTTGCCTGAAGATCAGAGAGTAAAACAGCCCCTCTGGTCAGCCTTATAAACCCGGCAGTGGTAACACACACCTTTAATCCCAGTAGCCACACTAGTTGTCATAGAAACCAGGAAGTATATGCTTTTAATCCCAGTGGTACACACCTTTAACCTCAGCACTAGAGAGAAATATAAGATGGGAGGAGACAGCTCTCAGACACAGTCTTCATTCTGAGATTCCTTAGAGGCAGGATCGCCATTTTCAGACTGAAGTCAAGGTAAGAGCCAGTGGCTGGCTATTTTGCGTTTCTGACCTACAGGTTGAACCCCAATTTCTCTCTGAGTTTTTATTCAGTTCAGAGCCAGTCTGGGCTGCAGAAGGAGCTCCTATCTCAAAATACAACCAACCAACACATAAATAAGAATAGAAAGGGGAAAAAAGTCCTTTGGGGGAAAAAAATCCATGCAAGAACAAGTTACAGTCTAGGAACGGAGCACCACTCTCTAAAGCAAATGCAAAATTAACATTCTCCAGCTTAACACGGTCGGCTTCCAGCTATCGATATTCATTTTGGAACCGACAGGACGTATTTAGAAAATGGCATATCACCAGAAAATGTGGGTGGGAGTGGAGGATTTTTGCCTAATACAATGTGGCTAGAATTCTTTTCTCAAGCCAGAAAAGAAATCTGCTTCCCGAATCATTTAGGTTGGAATAGATTACATCCCTCCACTAAACAACGACATGAAGCAGGGTAGCTAGCATCAGCTCACTATAGGTAACTGTTCTCAGATGCTATGCTTTCAAACACAGCCTTCTGGGGCCCCGTGGTACAGCATCTGTGGAGCAAGCTTGAGTACAATGCTTGATCCCTACAGCAGGAAACAAACAAAACAAAACAAAATAAAAAACCCATACAAATACAGCCAGTACACTAGTGATATTGATGACTACCAATTATATTTACAGTTAAAAAAAGGATACAGTTTCACCAAATGCTTCATAATGCATCATAAAATATACCATTGGTGAAAAATAAGTACCTAAATATACCTATTGATAAACATGGGATGCCTCATATTAAAAATGTGTAGAAATAGAAGAAGTGCATATCTACCAGCTACCATAAAGGCTTGCATGCTAGCAGAAGCAGCAAAGGTGGGTGGATATTACAAATGTCACCAAGTAATAAGTGAAAGGAAATTGATGCCTTTATCAGGATACTGTACACTTTATTTTAATGATACTATTTTTCAACCTAGGTTAAAAAGTACTTTCAAAACAAATCCTTCAGAGTGGATCGCTGTGCAAGCCCGAGGACCCGAATTCATCTCCTCAGCACCAATGCAAAAAAGCCAGGAAACACTGCACGTCCTTGGAACCACAGGACTGGAGGGTAGAGATGGGAAGATTGCAGGAGCCCTCTGCCCAACCCGAAAGGTGAGTCTCGGGTCAGTGAGAGACCATATCTCAAGGAAAGGAGGCAGAAAGCAGTAGAGGAAGACAGCCTAAATCCCCCTCTGCTCTGGATATTGGGGGACACATATGCCCACAAGCATGCCCCCATCGCGTACACACATGCACACAAAATACCTCAGAACTATCCGCTTGCTTTTTGCTTCTTTGTTTTTTAGAAACCTTTACTTGTTGGCTATCTCAGAACAGTTTCAGGCGCCAATCATAAGAGGAGGGGAGAAGAAAGAAAAGGAGGAAAGGGAGAGGGAGAAGGAGAGATGGAGAGAAAGGAGAAAGGGGAAAGAGGCTCCTGTCCTGAGGGTGTGGAGCAGGTCCCAGCTGGATCAGATTGCACCAGATTTGCCTTCATCTCTCGCCTAAGTGTCTCTCTCCATGGTGCTCCCTTTCCGAGAGGTCCTTGCCTTACTGATAGTGACACGTGTGACCAGCGGCTGGCCACAACTACAGAGAGAACACCTCCTCTGTCTAACGAGCTTCACTCAGGTGTCCAGGATGCAAGCTCGCCATTTCACTGGCTCTCCTGGGTCACTGCCACGTACAAAAGCATCCCTGTGCCTGAGAGGATCAAGGACACTTCTGATGGCACCAAACAGGCTCACATCCCCCCTCACTCTGGGCAGTTTCAAAAGACCGTGTAAGGGCAGAGTTATTAGAATTCCATCTGACTTCCAAGTGGAGACTCGAAATGCCCGAAGGGCCTGAACAGGAATGCTACAGACTCTAAAAGATTACAGATGCCAGTCCAGACTGCTATACCCAGCAGAAGGGCCTGAACAGGAATGCTACAGACTCTAAAAGATTACAGATGCCAGTCCAGACTGCTATACCCAGCAAAACTTTCAATCCCCATAGATGGAGAAAATAAGATATTCTATGACAAAACCAGATTTAAAAAAAATCTATCTATAAATCCAACCCTATATAAGGTGCTAGAAGAAAAACTCCAACCCAAGGAGGTTAACTACACCCATGAAAAAACCACAAGCAATAACCTCATACCAGCAAAAACAAAAGAAGGGAAACACACACACACACACACACACACTCATTCACACTTACACACACAACCACCACCACAAACAACAAATTAATGGGAGAAAATGACCACTGGCCATTGATATCTTTCAATATCAATGGTCTCAATTTCCCAGTAAAAAGACACAGACTAACAGGATGGATATGAAAACAGGATCCATCCATATGCTACATCAAAGAAAGACACGGCAACATGAATGATAGATGTTACCTCAGGGTAAAAGGTTGGAAAAATATTCCAAGCAAATGGACCAAAGAAGCAAGCTGGTATAGTCATTTTAATATCTAACAAAATAGACCCAAACAAAAACTAATCCAAAGGGATTGAGAGGTCACTACATACTCATCAAAGGAAAAACCCACCAAGATGACATTTCAGTTCTTAACATCTATGTCCCAAACACAAGGGTACCCACTTTTGAAAAAGAAGAACTATTACAGTTTAAATCACACATTAACCCTCACACACCGATAGTGGGACACTTCAGTAACACTCCCATCAAGAAACATCCAAACAAAAACTAATCAGAGAAATGCTGGAGCTAATAGATGTTATCAACCATATGGACTGACATTTATTTACAGAATATTTCACCCAAACACAAAAGAATACACCTTCATCTCAGTACCTCATGGAAATTTCTCCAAGACTGACCACATACTCAGATACAAAGCGAGTCTGAACAGATACAGGAAAGTTGAAAAACTCCCTGCATCCTATCAGACCAACACAAATGAAAGCTGGATATGAAAAACACAAGCCACAGAAAGCCTACAAAGTTCATGGAAACTGAACAACTCTCCACTAAGCGAAAAATGGGTCAAGGTAGAAATAGAGAAAGCAATTAAAGAGTCTCTATAATTAAATGAAAGTGAACAATACACAACACACCCAAACTTACGAGACACAATGAAAGCAGTGCTAAGAGAAAAGTTCATAGTACAAAGTGTCGGCGTAAAACGTTTGGAGAGATCTCACACTAGCGACTTAACAGCACAGCCTGAAAGCTCTAGAACAAAAAGAAACAAGGTTACCCAAGAGGATTAGACAGTAAGAAAGAATCAAACTGAGGGCTGAAATCAATGAAATAGAGACAAAAAGAACAATACAAAGAATCAATGAAATAATGGGTTGGTTCTTTGATAAAATTAACAAGATAGACAAACCTTTATCCAAACTAAGTAAAATGAAGGAGAGAGGCTATCCAAATAAACACTATCAGAAAGGAAAAGGGGGAAATGACAACAGACACTGAGGAAATCCAGAGAATCATAAGGATACACAAAAAAATCTGTATACTGCCAAATCAGAAAATCTAAAAGAAATGGATAATTTTCTCAATAGGTATCCTTTATCAAAGTTAAATAAAGATCAGATAAACAATTTACATAGGCCCATATCCCCTAGTGAAATGGAAGCAGACATTAAAGTCTCCCAAACAAACAAACAAACAAAAAAAGCCTAGGGTCAGATGGTTTTAGTACAAAATTCTACCAGACTTTTGAAGAGGAGTTACTGGCAAGACTCCTCAAATTATTCCATAAACTAGAAACAGAAGGAATATTGGCCCGTTTGTTTTATGAGGACACAGTTACCCTGACATACAAGCCAGAGAAAGACTTAACAGAGAAAGAGAATTACAAACCAATTCTCTTATGAGCATAGATGCAAAAGTACTCAATAAAATACCCACAAACTGGATCCAAGAACACATTAGATCATCCACCACGAGCAAGTCAGCTTCATCCTATAGATGCAGCGATGGTTCAACATATGAAAATCAGTAAACATAATCCACCATATAAAACTGAAAGAAAGGGAAACACTGGGTCATCTCATTAGATGCAGAAAAGGCCTTTAACAAAATCCAGCACCCTCTCCATGTTTCCTGGAGAGGTTAGGGAAACAAGAGACATATCTAAACAAAATAAAGGCAATATTCAGCAGGCATATAGGCAACAAATGGAGAGAATCTCACGGCGATTCTGATAAAATCAGGAATAAGACAAGGTTGTCCTCTCTCTAAACATCTAGTCAATATAATATTAAAGTTTTAGCTAGCTCAATAAGACAACTGAAGGAGATCAAGGGAGTACAAATTGCAAAGGAAGAAGGACACAGAGCTGAAAAGGGAAAGACCTACATCTCTGCGGGCCCGCCCGACACCTGCATCCTATCTGACGAAAGCCCAGACCCAGCCTAGACTTGTCAGTGACACAAGAAAAACAAGATACCACCATGCTGCTTAAGCAAGTTTGGCTAAGGTTGTGAGCATGCCCTCGCAGCCACAGATGCCACCTACAGCATCCCCACTGTTTGCCGACCGGGGACACTTCATGTGCCATTGCCATCTCTCCGTGCTTGCTTAGCTCCACTGGGCCAAGGTGCGCATTTGCATCCACGCACAGCGCTGATCGAGAGCGCCACTCAACAAACGTGTTTTATGTGAGCTGGGGAAGAAGTATTTTACCCGGAAGGAAACAAAGGCTTTCATTTTAGCCTCCTGCTGTCTCTTCCGCTTGCATTCAGGAGACGACAGCGAGCATGAGCAAGCCTCAAGACAGCCTTAAATATGGAGCTAAACTCTTTCTGTGAAAACCCGTCCTTGCTTTTAAGATTACTTAAGAGGGAGAAGATGAGCAAGGAAGTCAGGACCAAGAGGGGTGCACCCACCCACGGAGACAGTGGGGCTGATCTATTGGGAGCTCACCAAGGCCAGCTGGATTGTGACTGGAAAAGCAGGGGATAAACCCGGACTCTCTGAACATGGCGGACAATGAGGGCTGCTGAGAAGCCAAGGACAATGGCACTGGGTTTTGATCCTACTTCTTGTTCTGGCTTTGTGGGGGCCTAGCCAGTTTTGGATGTTCACCTTCCTAGACCAGGATGGAGGGGGGAGGACTTTGGACTTTCCACAGGGCAGGGAACCCTGACTGCTCTTCAGACTCGAGAGGGAGGGGGAGAGGAGTGGGGGGAGGGCGGGAGGAGTGGGAGGCTGGGAGGAGGCGGAAATTTTTTTTCTCAATAAAAAAAAAAAAAAAAAAACCAAAAAAAAAGATTACTTAAGAACTTGTGGCATACGGGAAAGCAGGTGTTTGGCAGTAGATTTTTTAAAGAGATCTGAAGACCACAAACTTGCTTCTTGTTCTAAAATTAGGTAGGACGGCAGAGTCCTCGCTTGGCTTCCCCAACTCTTTAAGGCGCACATTAACGACACTGTATTAAGAAGCCGCAGGCTTGCTCGGAGCTGGAAAAGGAGATGCATTCAGGCTTGCTCCATTCTCGGGCCAAGTGAACACACTTCTTCTTTATGCCCAAAGTGGAAAGGCTTTGGAGAACTATGAGCAGAGGCTCCCCGCCCACGTAGCGACGCTGCATCTCACAGCGCAAACCAGTAGAAGACTCTTCCTCTCAGGCAACTCACAGGCATTGCTTATCCATGATGAACTGATCATGAGAGGTGACACGGACATGCGTGTGGTTTCCGTGACCTGTCATCACTCAGGGTGCAGCAAGAGGAAAGAACTGAAGAACTGCTTGGAAATCTTGCTTTGACTCCGCACAGGGTCTCTATCAGGACTAAACTGTCTTCCTCACATCTTCCAAAGACGGCATGGTTCAAGTCACCAATTTTAACTCTTCCCTCAGAATATGCATCTAAAATAACTGGTTATAACCCCAGGCTGCCTGGCACACCTGGAACCTGCAGGAAGTTCCCCCACTTCTGTATCCCCCCTGAAAGACTCTAAATGCATTTGTAAGCCCCCCTCAACCCTAAGACATTTTTCTAAAACCTTATACTCATATCCTTATATCTTGGAAAAGGGACAGTCGCCTCCCCCCCCCACACACACACATGCTGGACTGCTTATCCTCCTGTGTCCTTGTGAATAATCTTCAAATGTAACTCCATTTTGGGAATTGCGGCAAAGGCAACCCACAGATGTTGACTCAGTTCCTGATGTATTGATTTAGTCACTGGACCAAAGGTCAGGATGGACCACAGAGATGCTCTCCCTTATCACCTGACCACGCAGCTATACTCCTGCCCTGGAATAGACCAATCACTACTAGTAACCCTTTGAATAAGCCAATCCAATAAGTTGGAAAACAACCTACAGGTTCCCCCCTTGTGTCTGTGGCTTTTTGCTTTAAAAGATGGGCTGTAACAGCTATCGAGGTCCTTCCTATCCCGAACCTGAAGGGCCCTGTCGTGACAGAATAAAAATCCTCTTGCTTTTGCATCAATTTGTGGTTATGTGAGTGGTGTCTGGAGCAACTCCTCCCTGATGTTTGGACTTCTAGTCCAACACCCCCTTTCCTATTTCATGACTGCCTCCCAGGTGCAAACTCACACATGCTTCTTCCTGCCCTTCATTACTCCAATAGACTTGAACGGGACCATCCCAGGAGTCTCCCACAGAAAGTTCCAGTTCTTCTCCTAGGCTAGGCCTCTCTGGAGCCAAACCTCTCTCAGTTCCTATGTTCACCCTCTAACGTGCCCTGAAGGATATGGGAACTGCCCTGATTCTCCAACTTGGGAAGCAGCAAGCTCCTTCTTCTTGTGCTCCAGGCTTGTGCTATCTGTCCTGGGATTCTGCAAACATAAGGCATCCTTTGCCGCTGTCCATGGCCTTCAGGCTATCGAAGCACCTTCTGATTCTGAAAGTCTCCACCATGTCTGGCATTTGGGGTCCCTTATCTACCAGGCTGGCTTACACCTCTACGATTCCCCCCAAAGCTGCTTACGTGGAGGTCACCATACCAAAGAACTGCAAAAATCCTTGCTGAGTAGGGAAGGCAAGTCTAAGATTGGGTGGGTCTGGAAAGCATCATACAGAACTCATGAAGAATCGTGTAAAAAGGGGAGATACCGTCTTTCCAACCTGCTCCCTCAAACCAGAAATTCTAATTACCCCTGACCTCAGCGACAGCCCTGGGTTCTTTATCATATTCTGCCACTAAGTAATTACTTAGGATTCCAGGTGACTGACTTCAATGCCTCCACTGGAAACACCAAGCGGTCCAAGTATACAGTCTCTAGAGACCCTAATAACTCTGTGATTTTAAATATAAAGGACAAGGCCACCAGCCAGGTAGGATGGATTATATTGATAATACCAGCCCTGGTGTAAAAGGGTTGAGTTCAAAACCAGCTCGGGCTACATGATGAGATGGTCTGAAAATTAAAAAAAAAAAACCTAAACATTTTAAAATGAATAAAACTGCTGGGGACACATGGCAGCTGGCAGAGCTCCAGATTATAGCAAGCCTGAAGTTCAGGTTCAGTCCATAGCACCATATCACCCTGGGCCTGATGGTACATGCCTATACTCCCAGCACTTGGCAGGTAAAGACAGGAAGATCAGAGACTCAAGATACAGCTTATCTATGTCTTGGCTACACCAGGTTATAGAGGTTAGCCTTAGTGACATCACACCCTGTCTCAAAAAATAAAAGTAATAAACAAAATAAAGTCACTGGATTCCATCTTGCATCTAACATAGCAAGACTCAAATCTGAGAGTCACTGAAACCTTAAAACAATCATTATTCAAAGAACATTTAATGACTCCCGAGGAGACTAAAGGAACTAACACTGTTATGTAATTCTAGTATTATTATAATACAAACCTGAGTTGCCATATAGACATAGAAATGGCAGGTGTAAGCATCATAGGGTATTATTAGCGGACATCTAGTAAAATAACAGTAATAATTTTGAGATCAATAACTTGTTCTCACCAAGTCCAGTACATGTTTGGAGGCCAAGTCTAACCATTCAGCCTATCATGGTAAGATGTATAAACATCTCCTGATTCATTCCTTTAATTAGGAACCCTGCCACCAACACTACTTTGTTCAGACTTTAGACAGTGACTTGCCACAGACATCATTGATGTCTTTTCCTCTCTTCTCAGAAACTTAGGCATAAATAAGAATTATTTCCATTGAAGGATGGCTTGCCTACATCACATCTTGGAATGCAGCCAAGGCTATAAAACATATCCAGAGGCAAAGTGTTTTCAGCAAACGGAAAAGGAGTAGATTCGGTGTTTTTAAACAAAAATCACAGCCCGTTAGTTAGTAAGAAGGACCTCACTGCAGCGTCCTTCCTAGTGGGACCTGTTTGGGACCCACACTTCTACCTGGAGTGGGAACGCCATGACAATGAATCACAGAGATATGGCATAGGAAGGCAGGATGTGTCAAATGCCCCAGCAAAAATCTGCCTCAGCTCTAATAAAGGTCAGAGGGTACTTTCTGGAGAAAAATCAAGTTAAAACCGTCACCGCCCCTCCTAATGGGAAACAGCAGTACCACTTGGGAGCTGAAGGGTGGCTGCCACAGAGAGACAGCATTCTGATGACAGACAGCAAGCCACAGCTAGGCTTCCTTGGCATCGCACAGTTGCCAGACAGAATGGGAAGAAAACCTGGATACTCTGGCCCAAGAGCCAGCTCTCCTTCCAGGAAGACTTAAACTTGGTTCAGTCACGACTCTTCTCTGGCTCTCCGATGCCTCAGATCTGGAACGAGAAGGCAGAATCACCAACCTCTAAGATCCTTTGTAAATCCAGCCCGTGGGGATCTGTGACACTCACACAAGCGTTTCGGTTGGCACCATCGCAGGCAGAATCACCAACCTCTAAGATCCTTTGTAAATCCAGCCCGTGGGGATCTGTGACACTCACACAAGCGTTTCGGTTGGCACCATCGCAGGAACTTGGGCCAGGAACCACTTGCCCAGCCCTGGGTCGCCATTTTACCCATCCTACTGAGGGTAAAAGTCCTTCCTCTTTCAGCTTCACACCAACCCCTTTACTGTAGGCATTGTTTTATGAGTCCGCATGCTAGGACTAACGAGGTCAAAGTCGACAGGTAAAATCTGATTCCTCTTGCGCCTGCTGGCTTTCTTCTGTGCTGCCAGGAGCTGTGCAGGTCATCATAGTTATGGCCTGCTGTCTTGTCTCTGAGGTGCACAGCTCCACGCACTCGCTTAGACGCCGAGTGTGGCCGCTCTCTGCTTTGGCAACGGTGACAACATGGCCAGCAAGCTCCACCGTGGTAATGAACTCCAGGCTGGATCCTAGCTCTATAGAATCTGCCGTCTCCTACCCTAAGCAGATGCGTGGCAAGCCAGCCGGCATCGGTCTGCTCTCCCACAGGTTCCCTGAGTGAGAGGACATCCTGAAGGGAAAAGGACGATCACCATTCGCTGAGGATCTGCTACAGGGGAGGCAGTACGCCGGCTCTTCCACACTGGGTACTGAGGAGGGTCCCTAAACTACGAGCTTCTTTAGGGCGGTAAGCATTGATCCCGTTATCAGCTCGGCTCCTGAGAGACTTCTTTATCCAATCAATAAACAACGGGCTTCCGTGTGCATTTGTTGAACCTGTCTCATTTAGAACTCACAATAACCTACAACGAAGCTTAAACGTCAGCGAATTGGGCAAGACATGGGATGAACCCCAATTGGTCAGACCCTCTCCAAATACTTGAGAACATCCGATCCCAGTCAGTCTTCTTCCTGGGAGTTGAGTTATTGTCACCATAACCCAATAACATATGGTTGGATGCTATTGGGATCAGGAAGGATGGGCTAGGAGGTGTATGGAGAGATCTGCCATTCACAAGTCCCTGGGTTCAACCCCCATCACTGTAAAAATGAAATTAAAACCTGAGAAGCTGAGACACCAAAAAAAAAAATTCTCTAAAGTAAGCTTTGTTCTTGCTGACCATTCAGGTTGTAGGCTCACATTTAGAGAAGGGGGTGTTGGCAGTATCCTAGGTTAGTGAGACTGTGTTATATATACTTATTTGTTATAAAATAAAACTTATCTTATTTCTTGTGTTCTTATTTTCTCTGGCTAAATCTTATCTTGACAATTTAGGAACTGCTAGGGTGACAGTGTCCAGCACCAACATGAGTGCAGTGATTATACATAGAATTCACTGAACCTGCCCCCAGGAATTGTTTTTCCTTGTAGACACTTACATCGCAAGGAAAAACAGACAGACGACAGAGCCAAACACAGGAAGACACAAGCTCGGGGCCCAATCTGTCGGTCAGACACCGAGTGCAACCGGCCATGTCGGTCTCTCTAAGTGCCTGTGTTCCCACCAGAAATACTTCCTTTATCACATTCGTGTTTGATATCCTAGATACTTAACAATTTAGCACTTTCCTCCGGGGGGGGGGAGGGATGATGGTGTGTGTGTGTGTGTGTGTGTGTGTGTGTGTGTGTATGTGCGCGCGCGCGCCTCTTTTCTCTGACTGTGATAAAACTCCCTGGCAGAAGCAGTCAACGGGAGAAAGGGCTCATTCAGGCTCACTGTGTGTGTGTGTGTGTGTGCGCCTCTTTTCTCTGACCATAATAAAACTCCCTGGCAGAAGCAGTCAACGGGAGAAAGGGCTCATTCAGGCTCACTCATGGGTCAAGGGAAGTCACGGAGGCCACTGACCATGCAGGAGACAAGGTGCCACCCACAGCAGAAAGCTCTTCCCAACTCAATTAATATGCTTAATTGGCAGAGGCGCACCCAGACGCCAATCTTAATCTAAATAATTTCTCACAGATGTGCCTAAAGGTTTCCATGCTGGTTGATTCGACACGCATTGACAATTAACACTAACCACACACAAGCGTGTATATACATATGTGTGTGTGTGTGTGTGTGTATATATATATATTTGATTATTAGTTATACTCAGTTGTTTAAGTGACAGGTTTTTCTTATTGTCTTTTAAGATACTGCAGCGTAAAGTGTGTAAGCAGTTTATTTATACCAAGTGGCAACATTTTTATGGCTCATGTTAAATATTTTCATATTGTTATGATAGCAAATATGCCTGCATGCTTGCTATTGTGGAGCACAGAGATGATCTTATGAGCACCAAGCTAATTTTGCTTTGTTTTTAAAGATACATACATAGCTTCAAGTGCACAACACCGTTACTTTGCAAATTCTCCTGTGAATCTCAATTTGAGTTTACAAGGTCTCTTTTAGAATCTTCCCAGTTTAATGAACCTATTTTGATCTTAATCTAAAAATATATCGATCATGTGTGGTGGTTAATTTTGTGTTGGTATTTCTGGAGGTGTCTGTGGCAGTCTTTCAGGGAGAGGCAGACTGGTGTTGGAATCAGTGGGATTGGAATCAAAAAGATCCTCCTTCACTGATATGAGTGGGCATCTCTCAATCTGCCGATGTCTCAAATAGAACTGAAAGGCATGGGATGTGTTCTCCCTCCAGCTCCTTGAGCTTGGGCATCCATCTGCTCCTGGCTTTGGACATGGCCACACCCCCACACCACACCCTAAGGCCTTTGCTCTGACATGGAATCTCATCACCGCTTGCCTGGGTTCACTGCTCATAGATAGAAGGCCATTACACTTTCCAGCTTCCAGAATATTGTGAGGCAGCATCTTGAATTAAACCCGTTTTTATGTATCAATATCCATACACCGGCTTCATTGTGCCCGAAACTTGGTTAGCACAATGCCTAAACTATTCCAGTCACCTTAGCCATTTACAAAGTGACTTTTCTTGGTGACCCAAAAGCATCTGCACACGTGCCAACACCTTACCCACCCCTTCATTCACATAGCAAGGACCTATCTCAGATGGAAGGTACAGCTCAGATGGAAAGCACAGAATCCAGGAGAACGTGAATCCCATCCTGTATCGTGGCGTCTACAGACCAGCCTATCAGTGCCTGGAGCACAGAGACCAATTTTCACGTATCCTGCACACACCAGAGGACAGCCAAGCCAGGCCTAGGGGCCGATGCCGCTTGAACCAGGAGAATCCATTGAATTTGGGGGGGGGCATGCAAAGTGATCTAACCGGGGCAGTTTTAAAGGAGAGAGGGAAGGTCACAACAAATGCATAAGAAGCTTCCATTTCTCAAGCTGAAATCAAAGT
>NW_004949106.1:4501705-4514508 GCF_000317375.1 Microtus ochrogaster | reverse complement strand
GGAAAAATGCCACAGTGCAGTGAGTCCACAGGAAAACTTGAGAGATAACTATTAATTCTAAAATTGTCCCAACATGCTGTGCTATTTTCTCAGGCTGCCAAAGCAAAGTGACACAGGCAGGCTGGATGCGTGAACAACAGCAACAAAAAGCTGTTTTCTCAAAATTCTGAAGGCTAAAAGTTCAAAATCATGAAGTCAGAGTAGGGTTAGTTTATGGTCTCCCTTGTTGAATTATAAATGGTTATCCCCTCCCTACCATGGATGTGTGTTTGTGTCCGTTCGCATGCATGTATGTTTGTGTGTGAGTGTGTTTGTATGTGTGTGTATGTGTATGCGTGTATATATGTATGTGTGTGCATGTATGTGTGTGCATGTATGTGTGTGTATGTTTGTGTGTGAGTGTGTTTGTGTGTGTGTATGTGTATGCGTGTATATATGTATGTGTGTGCATGTATGTGTGTGTATGTGTGTGTGCATGTATGTGTGTATGTGTGTGTGCGTGTATGTGTGTGCGCGTATGTGTGCATGTATGTGTGTGCGTGCCTGTGTGCATGTATATGTGTGTAAGTATGTGTGTGTGTAAAAAGATCTAGAGAGATGGATTATGACCCAGCTCTATGACTTCACTGTAATGCAGTCCCTTTTCTTTACAGACTTTTTCCAAATGAATTCATTCCAAGATATGCTGGGTCTCAGGGCATCCACACAGAAATTCTGACAGCACCTAACACACACCCACTCTCCGATAGGCGATAGAGTGGACATAGGCACACTATCGAGACACAAAACATCAACGCTCTGTCCCTCTCACCGGTAACGCTGTTCATCACGATCTCTCAAATATCTGTCACCCATAATAAGGCGGCATCCTTGGGCACCAGTGCGGGGAATGAGGAAGAATGAGAAGTGGAGGGAGGAACGAGCCAATTCGATTTTATGTGTCCTGTGTACCAAGCAACCAGCTTCACCCCGGGCACTGCCCGCAGGGTCTCAGTATCCAGCTACAAAGTCACGGACTTCAGCAGCAACAGGTGCCGCTGAACTCCACTGAACACAGGCCATTAGATGAACCCTAGCCCTGGCTGAAAGCGAAGTTCAGGTTGGTTTCCCGTACTCCAGATCTTTAAGATTGCATCTTTCCTCCTACTTAGGAAGCAGCTAGTACCATAGGGACTTGCTACCTACCTAGTACCACATCCGTGTTTCTGTGCTCTGAGGAACACCACGTCAGTAATGCTGCCAGAGACCCGGGTTGGAGCACTCACCCTGGGGCCCTACAGTTATGCTCTAAGCCCTGTAATGCAATAATCTTGATTTCTTTACTCTTTTTGTTCAACCACTTGGGGTCACAAGTTGTTTTCATTATAGACTCAAATGAGAAAACAAATTAATGATTTAACTAGAGAAGCAGATCAGAACCTAATTTTATGAAAACAATGACTTCATTATGTTTATTATGTGAACAGCAATAGCAACAAAGAAAATAGTACTGTATTTCTGAATAAAAATTTAGCTGTATACATTAAATTTTTTTTGTCGTGAAAACTAACTAGGAATTTCCACTAAAGACTTACATAACAATTTGAGTGCTCATACTCATATCTGATATGATTTTATAACAGATCTAGGAGGAACCTTGGCTCCCCAAGGCACATGATGAAGAAATTACTCGATTATGTAATGGCATGACAAACCTTCAAGCGAGAGTCACACTTCAAGCCTGAAATGTCCCAGGCTGCACTACAGTAAGACCCACCCGTTCTACCATACCGCATCTCTTCCAGAGACGCCTTTAGCTTGATCTCTTGATTATAGAATAGAATCTTTGCGTAAGACGGATCTTCACGATCTATGTGCCACATTACATGAGAATTATAAAAGCTTGGTAGCGAAATTAAAATGAGTCACCCCTGGAGGTCAGCTGGGTCACTGCGGAACTCATTTGACCATGAGCTATCCGGAGGGAGGGTGGTGTGAAGGCCCGGCAGCCACACGCAGGCTCCCTCGGGTCCTCACTTTCATCTAAGGCAGTAGTTCTGCAGATTTATGTCCCATGTCTTAGGCACATACATTCTTCTAATGCCTTCTTCTATGACTGAAACCCTTAATTCCCAGAGAGTGAGCCAGACAGAAGACAGATAGACAGATAAATGAATGATTGATCGATCGATAGATAGATGACAGATAGATGGATAGGTGGATAGACAGATGATAGATAGATAATGGATAGGTGGATAGATAGATAATATATAGATGGATAGACAGATGATAGATGGATAATGGATAGGTGGATAGATGTATATAGATGGATAGATAGATAGATGATAGATTATAGATAGATAGATAGATAGATAGATAGATAGATAGATAGATAGATAGATGATAGATAACAATGAGGATAGATAGATATCAAATAGATATCAGAGAAATATCAAATAGATATCAGAGAGATAGAAAGACAGACTGATGTGTAATAGATAGACAGACAGATAGATATCAAATAGATATCAGAGAGATATAAAATAGATAGATGGAAAGACAGACTTACGGGTGATAGATAGATAGACAGACAGACAGATGAATGGTAGATTTTGGATACTAGGTATCCACCAAGCCAGCACTGAGAGTCTAGGTAACTGTGCTGATGTCTTGTGCCTTCTACAACAATGATATTGCAACCAGAAGGCACTGCTTCCTTAACAACTGACATGCAGATGCTCTCCCTTCCTGTATACCTGAGCACATGATAAGGAAACTGGATTAAGCATCATCTGTCCCTCCCCAGTAAGGAACCTGACCCATCCTGCTCAAAGTGGAGCTCTCGGTCTGCGCCTGCAAGAGGCCATATTTCAGAACTGCGAGCCTCAATTTAAGTAGCACTCAGGGCTCTGGGTCCGGAGCCCCTCGGCTTTCACCTCTCTTGCCTCTGCCACCTCTGTCTAGTCAGATGCCACCCAGTCCTTCGCTAGTGAGCTGTCTCTGCTTTCAAATGAAAACCTGGACAATGAACTCTGTCCGCACTGTTCCTAAACTGAGAGGTGCTAGTAGCAACACCCTGACCCTCCCAACAACCCCAAAAGTAAGCTTTAGTGTCTCCAATGCAGAAATGAGACCTCACACAGCCAGCCAGCCTTATCAGAGGGAGTGTAAACCCAGGACATCTCCCTGTTGCTTCATCAGATGGTTGACCTCAGGGTAAATCAGAGTCTTTTGAAGGAAATGATCTGCCTAAATCCTCTTATCCAGGTAATCATCTTGTATACTCACTAGATCTCAATTTTCATATAATCCCGGCAATCCAAGCCACCTTCAAAGCCGGTTCACTCAGAAGATCAAAGCCTTTGATAATAATAGATTAGTTTCATCTTGCATGTTACAGAAGTCCTATTTTCTTTACAGAAGAGACTGAACCAGTTTACAGTCATCTCCTGCATCGAAACTCAAGGCCTCTTACTGGATGAACACTTCGGAATGCCCTAGTGGCTAAAACCATTCACTTGCAACCTTAATTTAGTCCCACTTCACAGTCAATCTCCTTTCTAACTCCAGGCAAAATCCCGGAACTTCTGAGTCCCAGCTTCCCACTGGCCAGATGGAGGTAACTGTGGCTTCTTCACTGTGTCTTTGAGAAAAGTGACAGATAAAAGAAGACATGGGAAATAATAACACACACAGTACTTTCCACTTAGTAAATGCTAAATAAATGCCCGTCATCCCGGCCGCGCCTTTGTAACTACCAGTTCCAGAAGAGAAGCAGGTATGCAGTTAGTTCAATTACAAAATCCTCTTAAAGCTCGGTCACAGGCTCGCACGCAGGGCTCTTCCTCGCGCTCTCCGCGGTGTCTGCAGAACTTCTGTTCTTCTGAGGGGTGATCCGACAGTCAGAAACTCGCCGTGTCTGATCTCAAGGTCCACGCCCGAGAGATCTTTGACTCCCGTGGGAATCACACTGCTGAGGTTCATCTCTACATCTCAAAAGGTCTCTTCCCAGCTGCCGTGCCCAGTGGTGCCTCCACAGCCATCTCTAAGGCACTAGGGCTCTGTGATGACGATAAGACACGCTATGTGGGGAAAGGGTGTCTCAAAGACTGACGAGCGCATCGCATCGATAAAACTATCGCGCCCGCTCTGGTAGCGTGAACGGGAATGTTGCGGGACACGAGAAGATAGACAAACTGATGATCGAGACGGACGGCACTGGAAACAAATCTAAATTCGGTGCCAATGCCATCCTGGGAGTGTCCCTGGCTGCCTGCAAAGCTGGCACCGCAGAAAAGAGGGTACCCCTCTACCGTCACATCGCTGACTTGGCTGGCAACCCTGAAGTCATGCTGTCGGTCCCAGCCTTCAGTGTGATCAATGGATGTTCCTATGCTGGCAACAAGCCGGCCATGCAGGAGTCCACGATCCTCCCTGTGGGGGCGTCTGGTTTTTGGGAAGTCACGCGCACTGCAGTAGAGGTTATCACAACCTGAAGAATGCCATCAAGGAGAAATACAGGAACCATGCCACCAAAGTGGGTGACGAGGGCAGGTTTGCACCTACATCCTGGAGAACAAAGAAACTCTGGAGCTGCCAAAGAACACAATTAGGAAGGCTTGTCATTGGCATGCACATGGTCGTCTCTGAGCTCTTCAGGTCTGGCAGGTATGACCCGCATTTCAAGTCTTGATGACTCTAGCGGGTACATCACATCCGACCAGCGGGCTGACCTGTGTAAGTCCTTCATCTGGGAGTATCCAGTGGTGTCCACTGAGGACCCCTTTGACCAGATCGACTGGGAAGCTGGCCAAAGTGCACGGCTAGGCAGGCATCCACACGGTTGAGGATGATCTCACAGTAACCAGCACTAAAAGGACTGCCGAGGCCGTCAGTGAGCAGCCATGCAGCTGCTTCCCGCTCCAAGCGAACCAGATTGGCTCTGCATCTGAGCCTCTGCAGGTGTGTATACTGACCTGGTCCAATAGTTGGGGCATCGTGGTGTCCCATTGCTCTAGGGAGAACTGAGGATACTTTCGTCATCGCTGACCTGGGGGTAGGGCCCCGCACTGGGCAGATTAACACGGCTGCCCACCCTGCTGCCCTTCGCCGATCTGAGCACCTGGCCAAGTACAATCATATCCTTAGAACTGCGGAAGAGCTGGGCAGCGGAGCCACATTTGCCGTCGGGAGGGTACAGTATGGATGGAGATCCCTGGAGTCACCAGCTGCTTAGACCCTGTCCTTGATGTCACCGAAGGGGCTCAAGGCCAGTCCAATGCTTGCATCTCCCATTGTCACCGCTTTCTTGGACATCCTCAAGGCCATACCTGACCACCTGGAGCCCTGCTGGCAACCCCGGCTTTGTAATCATGCTCCCGGGCCTCGGAATTGGTCCAAAATCACTGCTTCTGCCATCTCACTTCCCAAGCCGGTGTCTGGAGCCTAGTGCAGTCTCTAGGGTGGCCACAAGCCAACCCCCACCCCAGCGGTTCTCTGTGCAAAATCAAAGCCTAAGCGACCCTTAAAAATAGTCTCAAATTATAAAACCCCCATCACTTATAATGAAGAAAAATGGCAAGCTCCCTTCTAATTATACTTCTAGAATCAATGAAAACCACAAGATGAAAACGAATAATGTAAGCAAGTTTTAGCTTCAAAGATAAGATTTTCCTTTGAAGTGAAAATGAAATATAAAGATCGTGAAAACCTGGTGTGCTTTCCAAAGTGACCTACCTGGCAAAGACTTTCCCGTCCCATCTCGCGCTTTCTGGCCCAGCTCTGTCAGGGGTATCAGTTCTGAGGAGAGCAGCGTCCACTCCCCATATCTCCTACATATGCTGTCAGGATATGAAGCACCCCCAAAACCTTACATGTTGAACAATACAGCACTATTTTAGCAATGGGTTAATCCACGGATGGGTTCAGGACTTGGCAGTGCTTTGGGGGAGATGTTTAAAATGAAGGGGCGTGGCCTTGCTGACTTAACGGAAGTCCTTTATGGGGTCACATATCAGAATGAATGAAAAAGTGCAGACTCTTTGTTTTCTCTTATAAAAGAGAGCATTTAGTTGGGGCTTACTTAAATTTCAGAGAGTTAGCCCATTATTGTCACAGCAGGGATCATGCAGAATGCACATAGATATGCCGCTGAGCGGTTTACATCTGGAGCAGCAGGAAGAAAGAGACATGGGGACTGGCTTGGGCTTTAAAAACCTCAAGGCCCACCCCCAGTGACGCACTTCCTCCCACAAGGCCACCCCTTCTAATCCTTTCAAACAGTGCTGCCCCTTGTGGTGACCAAGCATTCAAATCTATGAGGCTACGAGAGCCAGCCTTATTCAAACCGCCATGTCACTCTTGGGTATATACCCAGAGAATGCCTCATCCTATGGCAGAGATGCTTGTTCAGCTATGTTCACTGCTGCTCTGTTTATGATAGCATACACTGCGAAAAAAAAAAAAAAAACTAGATATCCATCAATGGAAGACTGGATAGTGAAAATGTCATAAACTGACACAGCAACATATTATTCCGCTGTTGCAAAGCTGAAACCATGAAACTACAGTTAAATACAGAAGCTAGGGGGAAAAAAATTATCCTGGATGCGGTCACCTAGATCTCAAAATACAAATGTTGTGTTGTGTATCTGTCTTATATGCAGATTCTAGCATTTAAGCCTTTGACGGGCACACTATAATCCATATAAGCACAGAGGTTATCTAGTGGGTGAGAGACTGGGGAAGAGGAGAGGATCTCCCAAGGTAGAAGAAACAGAAGACATAATTTTAGAGACAGGACAGAGACGGACCCAGGAGGCTGGAATGAGAAGACAGGGAAGGTAATAAAGGGAAAATGAGGAGAGTAAGGGCTATCGAGGGGGCTGTATGGTAGCATCGTGGTACAGCTTCTTCAGTCATGCAATGATCTCAGAGGTGAAGGAAGGTTGGGCAGCAAGAACCCAACCCAGGACAAACATCAACTTCCCTTTCTTTTGTAAGGCGCTTGGGTCACTCTTGAGTCATGCCCACCTAGGCTGCACGGCAGTACCACCGAAGAGGCGGAAGATAAAGGGCTATCTCTGAGCATCGCGGCCCCGCTTCCTTCTTTGCCACAATTCCAGACTTCCGGCGGCACGCATGGCAGCAGATGGCACCTGCTGGCAAAACAGAAACAAGTAGCCAGCCTGGAAGCAGCAGGCCGAATGGCTGCTTTGGTTCAGAAAGATGGGGCAAAGTGTAAGGACATAAAGATCCCCAAACATAAACAAACCCAGCAACAACCCGACAGCTTGCAAGCCCAGGACAAAGTCCATGGCAACAGAAGGCCGTGGAAGCGGTCCATTGACTGTAATCTCACGGACCAGCAGGTCCCACGGTATGCAGAAGAGCAAATAAGAAAACACGCTTTTAACTTGGGCTCCAGTCATGACACATCCATATCCAGAGTATGTACAACATTAGAAACAGCCTCCCTAACCCATGGGAAATGGGGAAGGGGAAATGATATAATTATATTATAATCTCAAAAAAAAATAATTGAAACAAATGACTCATAAGAAGAAGAAAAAAATGAGCCAACATATGGAATAACAAAACAATCATAAAAACAAGAAAGCAAGCCGGGCGGTGGTGGCGCACGCCTTTAATCCCAGCACTCGGGAGGCAGAGGCAGGAGGATCTCTGTGAGTTCGAGGCCAGCCTGGTCTAGAAGAGCTAGTTCCAGGACAGGAACCAAAAGCTATGGAGAAACCCTGTCTCGAAAATTAAGAAAAAACAAAACAAAACAAGAAAGCGATGCATGAATGCTCTCAGCTGACAGAGCGCTTACCTAGCACGCACAGGGCCACATCAATCGGAAACAGTGACATGTATCTGCTCAGGAAGTGAAAACAAACTGTCATGCTGGCCTACAGAGATTTGGGAGACCCTATCTAAAATGAAATAGCAAGGAAGTCAAAAGAAATTAAAAATCCCAAAGCCTCTACAAATCCCAACACTTTAAAATTTAGTCTCTTTAAAAATCCAAAGTCGCTTTAAAAAATTCAGTCTCTCAACTGTGGGCTCCTGTAAAATAAAAAAAAAAAATCAGGTAAAAACTTTCTTACTTCAAGGGTGAAGAACGGTCACACCCGGAGAAGGCAAAAACAAGCTCAAGGATCCACTCCTGATTGTTTTCGCACCAAACAGCAAGTTGGGGAGGAAAGTGTTTATTTGGCTTAAGGATGGCACGCTGTAGCCCATCCTTGAAGGAAGCCAGGACAGAGCTCAAACAGAGGAAGAATCTGGAGGCAGGAGCTGATGCAGATGTCATGGAGGGGTGCTGTTTACTGGCTTGCTCGGCCTGCTTTCTTAGAGAACCCGGGACCACTAACCCAGCGGTGGCCTCCCCCACAATGACTGGACTCATGGACATTAGTTACTAATTAAGAAAATGCCATCTATGCTTAACTGGCTCAATTAAGGCATTTTCTTAATTGAGGGTTCCTTCTCTGGGAAACTTGGGTCAAGTTGGCAGAAAAGTGGCCAGCATACGGCCGGTCTATGGCATCTAGGGATCTAGGGAGTCCCTTCTCTCTCTCTCTCTCTCTCTCTCTCTCTCTCTCTCTCTCTCTCTCTCTCTCTCTCACACACACACACACACACACACACACACAACCATAAATAGGCCACACGCCCATGCTGAGCCCACGCTGGAGTCACACCCAAACGCTAACCTGACTAGTGAATATCCTTAGATCCTTGACATCTCCACCCCAGATTCCAGACCCAGCTGGAGTCACACGTGGGTGCACCAGCTGAGATGCCCCATAACCTTCATCTGTGCTAGCCATCCCTTCATGCTCAGCTTATTCTGGATTCGCACTGGGTGAGATTCTCAAGACCCAGGCCCTATGCCCTTCCACGCCCAGACAGAAGTCCCACTCACACGCTCTAACAGTGAACTGTCTGTTCGAAGAACGTAAGCCAATACATTCCATAAGTCATATGGACTTAAAAACAATTTCGCAGAAAGGCCTTTAACCAAGCCTACACATTTATCAAGGTAAAAGTTCTAGAGAAAGAACCGGAGGGAACAGACCTTTGTAGTGGTATTTCACTTGTATTTTCATAAATAAAGCTTGCCTGAAGATCAGAGAGGAAAACAGCCGCACTGGTCAGCCTTACAGACCAGGCAGTGGTGGCACACACCTTTAATTCCAGTAGGCACACTAGTTTGCCACGAAACCCAGGCGGTGGTGGTGCACGCCTTTAATCCCAGCACTAGAGAGGAGGAGACAGTTCTTATACACGGACTCATTTGGAGATTCCTGGAGGCTGAAGCGTCATTTCGGACCGAGATAAAGGTAAGACCCAGCGGCTGGCTGTTTTGTTTCTCTGACATTCAGGTTGAACCTCCATATCTGTCTCTGGGTTTTTAGTAATCACACTACATAAATCCACACAAGAAAGGCCATGTATGACAAATGTACTACAGTATCAACAATGTCTGGAATGAGGCAGGGCTAATCTTTAACCAACCCACAACCCACTCTGCTTCAATACGGTGCTTGAAGATTTAGCAATGGCAACAAGACAAAAACAAAACAAAAACAAAAACAAAAACCTAAAGGAATGCAAAGAAGAAAAAAAATGTAATTATCCCTATTTGCAGCTAACATGATTATACTTGAGATTCCCAAAATTCTACCAGAAAATGTCTGGAAATGATCATTTTCAGCAAAGTTCTAGGACCACAAAATCAACTTAGTAAAAACCACAGCCTTTCTATATACGAATATAGACTGAGATACACTTCAATGAGATCAAGGAAACACTTCCATCCACCACAGCCTCCAAAATATATATCGAGGAATAAACACAACCAATGAAGGAAAAGACAATTTAAAACCCCTAAAGGTCTGAAGAGAGAGGTTGGGGAAGACATAGGAAGAAGGAATGATCTCCCATGCTCATGGATTGGTTGAGTTAATATTGTGAAAATAGCCATGCTACTATAGAAACAAAGAATAAATAATCTCTGTCTCCCAAAAAGGAACATGCAAAAAAAAAAAAAATGAAAGGATCTCATCAAGGCAATTCTCTCTGCACACAGGATGCTCCAGGACAGAAACCAGGCCAGCAACACACTGGGGCCAACATGGTGTCTGTCTTTTATCCCCGGCACAGTTGGTGGCTGCATCTCATCCTGTCCCCAGCAGCCTTACTTCAAAATCTGACATGATTGGCTAATTGGCACAAAGGGAAAAGGGAAGGGAAAAGGTGAGATAGGAGTCCTGGCTCGGCTAAAATTTCAAAGGAAGTACAATTTCACACTACCAAAAACAATGTACAGATTTAATACAACCCAAATCAAAATGTCAGTCAAATTCTTCACAGAAATAGAAAGGCGAACGCAAAGACGAACACCCTCAAGTTCACATGGAAGCAACAATTTCATGGAAAGTGCATAGCACGCAGAGAGAGCATGGCTGGAGGGATTGTCACACCAGATTTCAAGATAAGTTACAGAGCTATAGTCATAAAAACAGCATAAACACTGACATAAAAGCAGATATGTAGAAGAACAGAACGAAAGTCCTATAGTTATATGTAAATATATAGGCGTATAGATATAGATATAAAACAGATATTTGATATTTGACAAAGACACCCAAAATATACAACAGACATAAGAAGGTAGCTTGAACAAATGGTGCTGGGATAGTTGAATGTCCACATTAAGAAGAATGAAATTAAACCTGTATCTACCACACTGCAGAAAAGCCAACTCCAAATGGATCAAAGACCTCAATGTGAAACTTGAAACCTATTGGAACAAAATGGGCAGTCGCCACATGACACTGGTACAGTAAAGGAAAGCTTTTTAATAGGACCCCATTCACTCAGGAAAATGGCCAACAGTTGGCCACGGGAGCTCATAAAACCGAAGGAACTTCTGTAGAGCCAAGAAAACAACCAATCAAATGAAGAGAAATCCCAGCGTGTGGGAGGGCATCCTCAGCAACAGTGTACTCTTTGGAGCATTAATATTCAGAATATACAAAGAGTCAAGAAAACAACTGACCCAGTTAAAAAAAAAATGGGCTATGAATCTGAGCCGAGTTTTCAGAAGAAGCACAGATTGCTAAGACATATCTTTCTAAAGCGTTCATCATCCTTAGCCATCAGGGAGACATAAACCACTTTGAGAGTCCATCTGACCATAGTCAGAATGACCTCAACAAATGCTGAGTTCCAGGTCAGCCTAGTCTACAGAGCGAGAGAACCCCTGTCTCAACCCCCCCAAAAGAAAAGAATTGGGGGGAAGGAGGATGCTCAATTCACTGTTGGTTGGGATTTCAACTGGAGCAGCCGCTATGAAAATCAATGTGGAAAAGTCTCCCAACGCTAAAAATAGATCTACGCCTATGGAAATCAATATGGAGACGTCTACACAAGCTGAAAATAAATCACTACACTGCTCTCCAAGGATACTACTCCTTGGCATAAACCCAAAGGACTTGACAGCCTTCCCCAGAGACAACACTCCACCACGTTCACTGTCACTCTCTCCGAAATGAACCCAGCCTAGATGTCCATCGGTCGGTGGATGGACAACAAAAATTCGGTAGATAGACACACTTGAATTATTTGGTTGAAAAGAAAGATAAAAATCATTAAACTTAATGAATAAAAATATTACACCAAGTCAGGTCACAAAGACCCAGAAAGATAAATGTCACATATTCTCTCTTATTTGGGAGTCCTAACTTCAA
This sequence comes from Microtus ochrogaster, assembly GCF_000317375.1. NCBI lineage: Eukaryota > Metazoa > Chordata > Mammalia > Rodentia > Cricetidae > Microtus > Microtus ochrogaster. Next base: position 4,502,770 of record NW_004949106.1, on the reverse strand, counting down.
ACATTTATATTTGAGAATATAACCTAGAATAAGCACAGTAGGTTTCGTCTGTATGCAAGTAGATGTGTGGGTATGGATATCAATAACAATTACTGAAGAAGAGGTCATGAACTAAAGATGGAGGAGACAAGAGAAGAGTTGGAGAGGGAGAAGAAAGGACAGAAATGATTTAATATAGTATATTCACATACCCAATTCGCAAAAAAATAATTTTAGATATATATTAAAATTATTAAAACATGCATTTAAAATTAACCATAGAGAGAGTCTTTTAAAAAAAAATTAGGGTTTTTGAAATCCCATGTATGGTTTTTCCGTTTAACTGTTTCTCTTTTGGTTTTTGAGAGAGAGAGAATCTCTCTGTAGCCCAGGTTGACCTCGAAGTCACGACAACCTTCCTGGGGAGTCTTCTAAGGGTCAAGATGACAGGTATAGGCATGGTAGCAGGTATTTGCAACACCTCTACTGCGGAGGCCGAGAAAAGGATCCCTGAGGCTTGCCGACCTACCAAGCCTAGTCTGAAGGGTGAGCGCAGGTCTCAAGGAGAGACCCTGCTACAAAAACCCAGTGGGGTGATGACATGACCCTGAACGAGTTCATCCCTGGTCTCACAGGGTAGAGGGAGAGAAGCAACCCCTTCAAGACGCATGCACACTGTGGCATGTGTGTGAACATACGTGCACACACACACACACACACACACAATTAACAAATGAAAACGCAACTGTAAATAACTAACCAAAAGAGGTAGACAGCTCCTGAAGAATGACATTAAAGCAACTGTGTTCACAGAGAAGCAATTTCAAAAGGGGAGGGTAAAATATCACCTTCAGGCTATATTGTATTAAAAACTCACATTAACTAAAATACATGCAGGAGATTTGGAACAACACAGATAAATCAGAGCTGTCATTCCTTCCAGTCATCTCAAATCGTTCTTATAAAGTGCATTCACACAAGGGCGTGGTCTCGAGAAACGTGAAATTGCAGATGCATCAAGTCCCCCTGGCATCAGTTTGCTTTGCTGGCCAGAGGCAGCGTGAGGCTGTAATTAGGAGGCGGGGG
>NW_004949106.1:4494042-4501605 GCF_000317375.1 Microtus ochrogaster | reverse complement strand
GGATAGGAATCCACGTTCTGCTGGTGCGCTTTGTTTTTATGCTATGGGCAGCCATCAGAAGGTTCTCCGACCTCTGACGGAGGCAGCTGCTCCCACCCTATCATAACAAACCTGTGGTTTTCTGTCACAAACACTGCTTTCCCCATGAGGTCCACAAAGGGAGCTATTTGCAGAGACACCGTTGTGATCCCACAGTGTGGTAGAGGGACACAGCTAAACTCGCAAGGGACTAATGAGTGACCCCCCCCCAAAAGGAGCTGAAGAAGCTGCAGTACAAATCCACATTAAAATAACAGTCTCATCGGCAGGCTGACGTCCTCCATATTTTGCCCTCCGTATCATTTAAAACTTCAAAACCCCCGAGCAGCCCAGGAGTGGGAAGAGGTTGAACTTCAAGCTGGGTTCAAAGGCTTTCCTCGGAGTCTCTAGCCCCTGGGGCTTGAGGAGCAGGTCTCAGTGAGGAAACAAGCCAGAGGCACTAGGGAACATGGCATAGAAAAAGATCATGATAAGGGCCCACTTCTCTTTCATCCTCTATCCTTGGAGATGCTTTAGCCATCCACGGTGAAGAACACCAAGAGAGCAGATTCCAGAAGCCAAGGTGTAGTGATGCTTCATTTGTATTTTAATAAATAAAGCTTGCCTGAAGAACAGAATGCAAAACAGCCACGCTAGTCAGCCTTACAGGCCGGGCAGTGGTGGCACACACCTATAATCCAGCAGCCATACTAGTTAGCTATAGAGGCCGGATGATGGTGGTGCATGCCTTTAATTCCAGCTCTAGAGAGAGGAATATAAGGCGGGATGCAATACAAGTTGCCTTTTCATTCTGAGGGTTTCTAAGAGGTAAGAGCTCTCCAAAGCTGCTTTGCTTCTCTGATCTCCAGGTTGAACCCCAATATCTGTCTCTGGGTTTTTCTTAAGCGTGCTATGCCAAGGGAAATGCAGCTGTTGATCAGATAGCCAAGGAACATGCAGTTGACCCCCTCGAAGCCAGTGACGCTGTGTTGTCTTCCGTCCAGCTCACTTCCCACTCCAACCCTGACCAGGCCAGAGGAGACGTCAGTAGCCCGAAGTTGCCCACACGCGGGCCCCCAAGATCAAGGTGGGAAGCGAATCGGCCAGCCACTTGCGTGAAACCGGGTAAAGTACTGGCCTGAAGTATGAGATTGTTCAGTGAGTCACCTTCAGCCACAGGACTGAGGGCACAGGAAGGAGAGAAAGACCCAGACACAGTTCACGTCTCTTTCTAAGAGGTCAAGTTAGGGTGATGATACTCTCGGATGGACACTGAGGATTTTAGACATACGACCGACCGTACGGGATCCAGACATTTCGGGTTGCGCAACCTGAAATAACATTTTTTTTCTATTGCTAACAACCCCCACCCCCTGAGTAAAACTCAGGGGCATTTCTAAAGAGACTGACGTCAGCAACCTCTTCTTTCTTTCATTGTTCTTGCTTCTTTAATCTTGCTCTACACACCTCTGAAGTCAGCATGGAACATGCGGCCTCAACAAAAAAAAAAAAAAATTTCATTAAAAAATCCAAATAGACTTTTTTCACTGACAAAACAACAAAGGCTTTTCAAGTTTGAGGGGCGAAAAAGCAGAGACGGAGCCGTAACAAAGACCGTGGCTCGAAAACAAAACAGACAGAAAGCCTTGCTTTAAAGTCCCAGCGGAGACAGACTAATGGCGGCTTTAAAGTTACTGGGGGTGGGTGGGTGGAATCATGAGGACTCCATTCAAGTAAGTACATTGAGGGTACTTCAGAAGACGAGGTCTGAATGTTTCCATTGAGTCGGAACTAGATGACAAGACAAACAGAAATTCAAACATAGCTTTGGCACGAACTCCTAGACCACTGAACTCCGCTCTAATAACTTCTCAATCCAACTATTTTTCAGAGTAAAGTAGGGATGCTGGAGTGTTGGGTACTGTCCCTTCCTTTCTTTAAAAATACACATTCTCCTCCCTGCAAAGAGCAAGGGGGTGCAGCCTTCACAGTAAGCCTAGTCCTCTCTCATGTGAGAGGACTAACTCGCCAAAAGGTAACGAAAACTGGTCAACTGTCAGAGTTATTTTAAATACACTACGCTTTTCCTGTCTGTCAAAGGCTTACCTAACCATAATGGAAGGTAGAAATGGGACAAACATTTCCCGGATGCTCTAATTGCGTTGGAAAAGCAAACTGGGGTTAGAGGTGAGTGAAACCGTAATCAGATGTTGACAGCCTACGGAAGCTCTTAAAGTTGAGGAAGAAGGATCCTAGCTTATCTCCATGGGCAATTGAATTGCCAAGATAAGCGTGGACCGGATGTGGTAATTCGTGGTTATCTGCTCAGCATTGGGCCACAAAGATGTGTTGTTCATAGTCTCGGGGAAGAAGCAGCCATGTAAACGGGTCTAACATTCTGCTCTAAGTCTGAAGTGAGACAGAAACACAGGGGCATGACTAATCCCCTCCAGTGACTCGTAATGCCTCCCAAATCACAGCTTTTGAGTTCAGTCTTGGAGGATAAGTAGAAATTAGCCAGATAGAGTTTTGGGCATTTTGTTTGTTTCTTGCTCCCCCCCCCCTTTTTTAGGAAAAAGGAACTGTATCCATGCAACCAGAGAAGCCTGACAGTAGAACTTATTCAGAAAAAAAATGGTTCTGTGCTGCAAAGAGAGTTTCAAGTTGGAATCCAGACCATAAAGGTGACCACTAGCTGGAGTTGAGGAGGCTCTAACGCAGAGTTTACAGTCACACACAGACAAGATCAGATTTCCATGGTGGAATTAAAACCTGGAGTAATGGGGAAGACGGTACAGATTCAGGAGACTGTTTTAAAACATACACTTTTCAGGACTTAGAAGTGAAGTCAGTTGGAGAAATGGTCACAGAAACACAGGTCTCAGAAGATTTCCAGATGTTACCCCTCAGTTGAGTAGCTAGTACGCCCTTTACAGAGGTAGAGCTCACAGAAGAAGGGTGAGTACCACATCCCGCAGGGCTTGGTCCTGGAAGCCTGATTGGGGTGGCAAGGGAACAAAGAAAGGACTCAAGGGGAAGACATACAGAGATACACATAGGGAAGCTGGGATCTGGTGGGCCAGGAGTGCTTTGATGGAGTGTTATCAACACTTGGGAGGCAGGGGCGGGAAGAGCTCTGAGTTTGAGACAAGCCCAGTGTACAGAACTAATTCCAGGACAGCCAAGGCTACACAGAGAAATCCCGTCTCAAAAAATACATAACAAACAAACACAATATACCCTTTTTTTTTTCTTTTGCTTTTTTGACAGACTCTCTCTCTGCATGGCTGTTCTGGAACTCCCTCTGTAGAGCAGGCTGACCTTGAACTCATAGAGGTCAGCCTGCTTCTGCCTCCCCACTGCTGGGATTAAAGGCCACCATGCCTGGTCCAACAGACACCGGTTTGTGAGCTGGCGGAAACAAAGAGAAGGTGCCGCGAAAGTTACAAAAACCGCTTCAGATGGTGGCCTGAGACACTAACACAGTACGTGATGTAAAACACACAGCACAGAGATTAACCTGTGCTTTGGGCTTTGCTCTTTGAGGGGAGAGACTCTCACTGTGTAGCCCAAGCTTGTCGGGGAAGATTATTTTAAGGTGTGTGACTTTTGTTTACGCTGCGTTGGTTTAACTCTGTAAACCTGGGGTTCTTTGCCTGTCTAAAACACCAGATGGTCTAAGAAAGAGCTGAGTGCCCAAGGGTGAAGAGGTAGCAAGGATAGGAGGAGGGGCTGGCAGGCAGAAGAATAAATGGAAGGAGAAATCAGGGAGAAGAGAGAGAGGAGAAAGAAGGAGAGGAAAATATCAGGGGCCAGCTACCCAGCTACCCGGCTATACAGCAAGCCACAGAGAAAGAAGTAAAGAAAGTATACAGAAATAGAGAAAGGTGAAAGTCAAGAAGCAAAAGGTAGTTGGGATAATTTAAGAAAAGCTGGCAAGTAACAAGCCAAGCTAAGGCCAGGCATTCATAAGCAAGAATAAGCCTCCATGTGTGTTTACTTGAGAACTGGATGGTAGGCCCCCCGACAGCCAAAAACTTCACAAAACACCCTTGGAACTCAGCAGAGGATGTTGGACTTTGGAACTGGCATCATGAAGTTACAAGCTACCCAACGTGGGTGCTGGAATCTGAACTCAGATCCCTGAGAAGAGCAGCAAGCGCTCTTAACTGCTAAACCATTTCCCCTACATTCTGTATAAACAGCTTGGAACTCTGTGTCCATGGGCTCCAAATCCCCCGATTCAATTACAATTAACCGTGGGTTGAAAATACTGTTCTAAAAATTACACATTTACTGATTTTTTTGACATCATTCCCTAAACAATACAGCATAACTATTTACATGGTATTTTTATTGTACCAGATTGTATAACTAATCTAGAAATGGTTTGAAGTCCACAGAATGTATGCAGGGAACATATGCAAACACCACACCATTTCCAGAAGGATTCTAAATATCTGCAGATTTTGGCATCCAGGCTAACTTTGTAACCAATCCATCCTGGGTTCTAAGTAACGGCTATCTACTGTGTACGTAGGATACCTATATTTGTATACGGACATGTACATACATAGTAATTCTCATATGTTTATCATCTACCAGGGTGACAAATCTCAAGCATCTCTGTAACCATCACACATACGGTTCATAATCCTTTTAGTCTGTTGTCATCCCAATCTTCAGCCCTGTTTTCTTCAGTATTTGCCACTGAACTCCCACGAGAGTTAAAAATAACGAATTTCCAATCCAGACTGTGCACAGCACTTTTCTCCCGCAGAGTTTGAGTCACTGTGTAATTAGTCTCGAGTTGGGAAGGCCCGTGAGAAAGTAGGCATGAGATACTATATGACCTCAGTGGCCCCTGGAAAAAGCTCACCCTCAGAAGGGCAGCAACAAAGGCAGACTGTGGTATCTGCACATTTGGATAATGGTAGTAGCTTATACTATTCCCGGGGCGGGGAGTCTCTTGGACACCCCTGACAACAACCCAAAGGGAAGTTCCACATGCATGGCACACGTTTCTATTATATATTGCTTCTGAAACGATAAGCTTCTTTTCCCCACACGTCTATGCTCTGGAGATAGCAGTGAGCTGTACACGGATCGGTCACTCACATCTCCCAGCATCTACGGAGGACCCACAGCTTGCCAGACACTCTGCAGAGCCGAGTTCCAGAGGAGTAAAGGGTGAGTCCCTGTTGCTAACCGTCTTCGGGAATCCTGAGTGAGGTGAGGGAGGCCGGCACACCCCCATAGATAGCACAGATCAATGAACGCAAACCAGATGGTTTTAAGATCCCCAAAGCGGACAGTATGGGTACATTAACAAACTTCAAGTTTTATTCCAAATCCCAACTCTAGGATTCATTGTCCCCCACTCCCACCCCAAATAAACATGCTGAAAAATGTTCAAAGAAGTCCGCTTAACATTTCCTGAGGTAACTTAGATCTCCTGGTTTCTTTCCACTGGTCTGTACCATCACGATTCTTAAAGCAAACACAGTGTTTCACAGGAGAAAGGAGTCTGGACAGTGATATTTAACCAGAACACTGCAACCGTTTACAAGGAAACATCAAGTTCCCCAACACTGAAGTCTTGGGCTGGTCATCTTTGTGTCCCATTCCTGCTTAATACTGGGCGGCTGCAGACAGGACGTGAACGCCTGCTGCCAGACTGAAGAAACGCATGCCTGTGATAAGTGAGCAGGCTTACGGAGTTCCGTTCCCACCCACCGGGTTCCAACAGGAGCTACCGTGACTCTTCATAACTTAAAGCGGCATAAATCTTAGAGTTTGGCTTTTGTTTTCCTTTATCATTTTACTGCATTTTTCTCAATTAAACATTTTCGGCATATGTCACTTTAAAGAAAAAAAAACATATGAACATCACATGACTCCATCTTAATTGGTTTACTCACTATCAATTGTTATGGTGTAAATGAAGGTATTTGTTTTATTGGACCTTTGCAGTATTGAGCACTTTTAACTTTTTTTTGCCTTTTTTCTTTCTTCCCTTCTCTCCCTCCTTCACTCCCTCCCTCCCTCCCTTCCTTCCTTCCTCCCTCCCTCCCTTCCTTCCTCCCTCCCTTCCTTCCTTCCTCCCTCCCTTCCTTCTTCCCTGCTTCCTTCCTTCCACACAGCCTCACCCTGAAGCCTTGGCTCATCACCTGGAGCTCACTAAGTAGACTAGGGTGACCTACAGCTCACTGAGACCCACCTGCCTCAGTCTCCAGAGACCAGGAATAAACAAGTGAGCACCAATACCCAGTACCATCCTTAATGTTTCAAGCAATATTTGCTGCTTTAAACGTATCTTGATAATATAAATGTTTGCATCATAAACGTAAATAGTGACCTTTGTGTCCAACCGTTACAAGGCAGGGAAACCCCTTAAAGGCTTAGGAACACAAGAGGAAACCAGCTACTTAGAGCAGGCTTCATTTGGAGGGTGATGTCGGCTTTATTTTTAGAATCTACAAGCAGATTCATACACGCTAGGTTCCCACTGCTAATTTCTCAAAAGCTAACTTAGGGTCTTCAGTGAACTCTCACACTGAACTAAACAGCACAGCTTGGCTTGCTTCTCGCTCTTTTAACAATACGTTAAAAACCCACGCATTTTTAAAGGGATAAAATTAACAGAAAACACACACATTAAATACCTAAGTACTACTGCTGATCAAAATCTAACCCCTCCCTAAGGATCTCAAGTTCTTCGAGAAAGTTCTTTTCCTTAAGGGCTTAGTTGAAGTTCATTCTTCTTAACTGTACTGTATTACGGATCATGTTCTATGACCTCTCAGAAATAGCTGGCTTGGATTCAGTGACGCCCCCTGTGTATTAAATTTCTCCTCTTTTCTGTTTTTGTTGCTGTTGCCACTAGCGGTGGTGGAGGCACCTGGGGGGATGCGGGCTAAAGTCTACATATCCCAGGTGAGCTGCAATGCATTTAGTTTTACCATCAAATATCCTTAAAATGTCCCTTTGCAGAAAAACAAATGGACGTTGAAAACCCTTTGCGCGTCATTAAAATTTCTAGATGAATAGTACTTCCTTTACCTTTGCGAGTCCAACTGTAAAAAATAAATGAATTAATGCACACGCAAATGCCCTAACCCAAAGCTCTTAAGTTGCAGGTCCTGACCAAATATGGAGTTGCGCGCCTAACTGTGAGGGCTGAAAAAGTTGTTGACGTAGTCAAACTTTTCTGTATGGTCAGCGATCAAAATTAACCCCCAAACAAACAGGCAGTGAATCTGAACTGTTTGGGGCAGCGTTCACTATGTTCCATCAAGGGGTCTCCCTTACAGCCTCGGTTCCCCATAGCCTCGGTTCCCCATAGCCTTGGTTCCCGACACACACGTGAGTACTGTACACTGCGCATGCTCTCATGCTTGCGGCACCAATGAGCGAGCGTTGTCAGCAACGCCAAGATTCAGCTCTGAAACCACTGTTTGTATCCGCTGCAGTCTCTCTATCCTGCACAGTCTTCTGCTCTTCTATGAACACAATGGCTCAGTTACAGAAAAAAAAAAAAAAAAA
>NW_004949106.1:4488284-4493671 GCF_000317375.1 Microtus ochrogaster | reverse complement strand
TGAACACAGTGTCCGTGTAATTATTTCGGGTAGAGCTAGCCATGTGGGCGGCCGGGTGCCGGGACGCAGCCCGCCGCTCCTATTTCTACAGTCCCTTGCACACACAAGGGAGGTGAGCACGGACTCCTGACAGCTGCCGTATAACCTTCACGTACGTGCTATGGGATGTTTGCACACGTGCACAAATCGGTTTCTTTATTATAATTTATTAACAGAATATGTTTGATTTCTGAACTCATCTTACACCTCTATATGCTCAGAGTTGCATAACGATTTCTCAGGTGAAAAGGGATCATGAGTGAAAGTTTAAGAAGCCCTGTTCTAAACAACACTATACTTTCTTGGATTTCTAACCGAGACCTGACACTTGGATATCACCTTTAAGGGAAGCCAAAGCCTAGATCTCACGCCCCATCACCTGACCTCAAGGCGGTATTTCCATCATATACATCTTCCTGCAGTGCAGCCTTTCACACGTGAAGGATGCGTGAAGGATGCGGGCACAGGAGTATCCCCACGAACACACACCAGCTCACTAAGAGAGTAAGTTGGAGATCTGTGGGTTCCACCAGAGAGTACAAACCCAAGAACATTGTTCAGGTTCTTTATATCACCAAAGATGTTTTAAAATGGTACACTTAGCACCAGACATGGTGGTGCGTGCCTGAAATCCTAGCACTCTCGGGAAGCCGAGACAGGAGCATCTCTATTTGGAGGCTGCCTGGGCTTCACATCAAGAAGCTGAGACAGGAGAATCTCTATTTGGAGGCCTGCCCAGGCTTCACATCAAGAAGCTGAGACAGGAGAATCTCTATTTGGAGGCTGCCCGGGTTTCACATCAAGTTCCAGGTCAGCCTAAGCTACGCAGTGAGATTCTGTCTCAAAATTTAAGTTAAACTGAACAGTAACAACAAAAGTAGCACGATTATATCATTTTGCAATCTAGTTTCTTATTTCGATACACTAAGCTTTAAGAAAAGCCATCTATTTTCTGTTTTTCCAAACTCACTGAAATGATCTCAGGACAGCACTTGGGAAAGACTTCCCTAGACCACACAGGATTTAAGGTGGCCCTCCACCACAGCCCCTTTCCTTGACCATGGTCCTGCTAACTCCTTCTGGTTTCCATTATGCCCCCCAAGTTTCCCATAAGTCCTTGATACTGACTTCCTAAGACTCGGGATTGCAGAAGCCAAAGTCAAAGAGGGCTTGGCTGGACAGACAGCAGGCCCCAGATGGGAGGCTTGGCTCCAGCAGTGAGAACAGCCTTGTTTTCCTGCCCTAACTGGCTAGACGAAAACACACACACCCCCAAATAAAGGTTTTTCTCATCAAAACACAAAGGACAGAGGGAAAAACAAGATAAAATAACATCGACATGAAACTGCCTACTTCACCCTTCCTACAGGATAAGTTCTTCTCAGACAGCAATCACAGCGGAGAGTTTTTGTGTGTAATAGAAAGTGCCCTGGCAATCAGGCAGGAACATATTTTAATGACTCCTAAAAACAACAACAACAACAAAAAAAAAACCCTTCCAGAGCAGAATGATGATACACAATTACCAGCTATGAAAGAAAACAAGTGGTTTGAAACTGTTGCTTGCTGTGCAACTCTCCGTGTCGGAGAGACAGTCAGTAGCAACACACAACTGTGGAAGTTGACAAAGCAGACTGGTTTCCTTGCTTTTTATGAAACAAAGCTACCCAATTCTCAAATTAACACTGCGAGCTGATCTTTTCTGTGTGCTTCGTATGAGGAGGGTACAGGGTTTCTTCTGCTTTTTATTAAAAATAAATAAATAACCCTTCTTAAACGTTCAGGGAGCCAAGCATGGTTCAGTCCTGTTATCTTGGCACAAAGGACCTAAGGCATAAGAACGGAAGGTTCAAAGTCAGCCTGGACAACCCTTCCTTAAAATAAATAAATAAGTCAATTAATTAATTGAAAGGTAAACGGCTCTCAAGAATATTAACTCACAGGTACTAGCCAATACCAAGCCACTTGGACTTCTAATTAAATATTAGACTTCCTAATTTGGAAACTTAAACTCCACACTTCTTCTGAGCATTTGATACAGTTTACTGCACAGTCTCCCAGGCAAGAAACCACAGCACCCATAACAATTTTCTAAGCTTCAATCTCTGAACAGTCCCCTCAAAGAACCTCGCCAATCTTGCTGCAAACACTTCCATGATATGCACGGTCCCTCAAGTAAATCAGCGTAAGTGTCCTTTAGTAGAAAAAAACCTTGGCTCTCCTGAACTCTGGCTTATACAGTTTTGTTTTTTAAATGCTTTTAAAATTTCCAGTGCACATTTGAAAAAAATATCATAAAACATGTCTTGTTTTCTTTTGGAAAACAGTTCCAACGGGCAATAACAATCACAAGGCCTCCCTGATAATGTATTTCTTACGTATTTGCCTCCTACTTTGTCTTACACGTTTGCAGTGGGGAGTTTGGTTTGTTTTGTTTGTCTCGTCCAACCTCATGAAACCGCATATCATTCTATAAGGGGTATTTGTGGGGAAATTCAAAATGAGGAAATTACTAGGAAGTTCCCATCTGTCAGAGAGAAACTACGCTACTGATGAACGGCTACAAAAAACAGATACCAAGTTCACGTAACTGAGGGTGCCTATTGCTAACCCCCAAATTCAATCTTCAGACAAGCCAAAAAAATTTAAAAAAAATCAGTCACTGGGGGCGGGGGGCACCCCGGAACAGCTGACTCTTTCAGCGCGGGACACATCATGGAGGCCAGTGGCGCTGGCAAGGGGACTTCCCTGGACTAGTCTTCCCTTCCACTAAGCCATGATTTCACAACCCTTCCTCCAGTCGATAATTTTATGTCGGGCATTGTGCTAAGGAACAATGGTTCCTGGCAGACAGAGCGTCTGATTGGGTGAGAGAAGCAAGCTCTTCACCTGAGAGCGATCCTCCAGAGAGCAGCAGGTGGAGCAGCCCGAGACCTGGGTAATGTTCTTGGTAGAGCTACCTCTACCGTTCGCCAAGTTCAGAACAAGAGTAGACATGAAGGCCTATATCCATATCTAAATATTTCAAGGCTGTATATTAAGCCAACAAATGTCCCTGTGTTCCTGTCTTTAGCGTGGAAGACAAGGTCAGAACCGATTACTCTAGCCAGAACATAAAGGCTCTAAATAGACAGCAGGTACTCTCCTCTCTCCACTCAAGCTCTCTCTACCCAGCGGCACAGGGACCTCCCCTCTTCCTAACTGTGGCCTTCATTGAGCTCGTCTTGTGCTTCCTGAAATAACTGCCCATCAGAAATCCCTTGGGCCTAAGAAACTGCACAGTGTTTCTCAGATTCTGCTCAGACACCCCATGAAGACACCCAAGCAAGCTTCAGAAGCCGGCCTGAAGCTTCTCATCAGGAAAATCCTGTACCCAAGGTAGCTAGATGGTGTTCCAGAAGGCAGGATCTAGGTCTCGGTGCATGCACTATTAGTCCCTGTGAGGACAGAAAGATCAAAGACGCCAGAGGAAGGGAAGAGTCTCTGCCTCAACTCTGAAACTAGTAATGAGCTCAGAGAGTTTAGTGGTAGATGAGATGCCTTAGTCAGCCCAGCAACGGGTAGAAAGGGGACAAGAGAAGGAAATCTACTGTCCAAGGCTATCACAAGACCCCTCCCCAGCCACCCTCATGCCTAGTCCATCCAGACATTCCATTGGTCAATCGCAGCAAAAGCGAGGAAAGGAAGAAGCCAGCACTCTGCTAATGGGTGTGGTGTCCCCTGGAGTAGCAAAGGTCACAGCCCAGAGGGATCCCATGGAGAAAAGGAAAAGGAAAAGTAGCCAAGAATTGACCTCCATTAAGAGGAGAGGGAGGGGGAGAGGAGTGGGGGAGGGGGAGAGGAATGGGGAGGAGGGGGGGGAAAATGGGAGGCTGGGAGGAGGCGGAAATTTTTTTTTCAATAAATAAATAAATAAATAAAAAGACTTACTCAAGGACAGCCCGATAACCTCAAAAGGAAAACAGCACAAACCCAAAACACCTAAGCAGCAGCATTTTGCTGTTTTTTAATTTTATCTGCACAGACGTTTGTTCCTGAACATGCTTGCCACAGCCTTCTGCCCACCTCATTTTCTCCTCAACGTCACTAGCCATTATTACTAGCCAGTTTTATAAGGATTTTATTTTATTTTTAGTTACGTATGTATGAGTATGGGGGGGAGCAAAAAATGCACCCACAGTGGCCAGAATAGGATGCCAGATTCGCTGGCATCCCTGGAGAGAGAGAGAACAGACTTTTGAAAGTTGCCCTTTGACCTCCAGGTGCACCGCCACATAGACCCCACATGCACATGTACACGTCATACAGGCAGTTGTGAATCACCTAATATGGGTGCTGGGAACTGTACCCAGGTCTTCTGCAAGGGGAGTATGCACGCTTAGCCACTGAGCCATCTCTCTGGCTCCATGACCCCACCATCTTCATGCAGAAATAAACGAAAGCCTGAGCCCCCCAGAGAGTACGCAAGTTACTGCAAAGCACAAACCTAGAAGGCCCCAAACGTGCACAGTGCTGCGTGAATCTGCAAAACGACAGCCGCTCTAGCTCCACTTCCAAGGCCTGGTCTTGGGCATCAACAGAACAAATGTTCAGCCATGGATGGCTCTACGGTGTTTAAAACAGGATTTGAACCGACAATAGCAATAACAAAATATCGTAACAACAACCCCACTTTATAGTTTAAGAAAAGAACTTCAAGGGTCAACTAGATGGCTCATCAAGTGAAAGCCCTTGCCACACACATCCGATGTCCTGAGTTAGGATCCCCATCCCAGCCTGGAAGGAGAAAACAACCTTCTGGATTGGTCTCTCTCTCTCCTCCACGTATGTTCTGTGTTAAATGTACCCCGCATAAACACATACGCATCACACACGCAGCAGCAACAATAATACCAGGCAAAGTCAAAATAGCTTTTAAAGTCATCGTGTGTGAGTGCCTGCATGTGTGTGTGGTGTGCGAGCGTGGGCACAGGTGTCCCACACGGGACGTGCAGAGGTCAGAGGACAATTCTCAAGTCAGAGCTCTCCTTCTCCGGAGGCTGAACTCGGGCTGTCAGGCTCACAGGGCAGGTGTACTTACCTGCGGAACCATCGCACCAGCCCCAAAAGTTATTTTTAATATACCAAGACAGCTTTCAGAAGGAACCGCTCAAAATAGCAGTCGACGAAAGAGAAAACAAAGAAACCAGACAACTAGTAAAAAAAAAAAAAAAGACACTATTTTAAAAAGACAAAGTAGACAAACACAGACAAAAACAGTCCTTTTTTAGTAAGAAGTAAAACACAGATAAGATACATTTAAGATGAGGAAGGGGACAGAATTGCTAATTCAGTATTACAATCATTGT
>NW_004949106.1:4486840-4488105 GCF_000317375.1 Microtus ochrogaster | reverse complement strand
CATGCACTGTGCTGCTGAGATTGCATACAGATGTGCATATATACACATGCACTGTGCTGCTGAGAATAATAAAGGTAAAAGGCAAAGAAACAGGGATGCGTTGCCAACGCAACCGTCAGAGGACACAGATACACTGTAAGTCAGAAGGAAGGGCCCGACACAGGCTGAGCATCCTCCACTGAAGAGGGACAAAAAGGGACAGCGTGACAAGATGGACCTCTGAGAAGAAGCATTCCAAGCTTAAAAAAAAAAAAAAACAACAAAAAAAAAACCTCCAAAGTTAAAAACGTTGCATAGACCAAAACATTTGAGAGTTTCGAAAAGTATCTTTAAGAAACAGAAATTCTCCAAAAAACTCTAATTGGTTTCACAGATAAATTCCACCAATCCTTGAAAGAACATATAACCCCCATATAAAAAGTCTAGAGGCCTGATGACCCCTGTATGAAAAGACTGAGCATTTAGGAGACACACAGGATCTGTGTTAGTTAGGGTTTTATTGCTATGAAGAGACACCATGACCACGGAAGCTCTTCTAAATGAAAACATTTAACTGGGCTGGCTTACAGTTCAGAGGTTTCGTCCCTTATTATCATTGCTGGAAGCATGCTGGCAGAGATGGTGCCCGGAAGGAGGTGAGAGTTCTACATCTGGATCCCCAGGCAGCAGGAAGTGACAGCCACACCCAGCAGGGCTTGAGCATCTGAGACCTCAAAGCCCACCCCCAGTGACACGCTTCCTCCAACAAAGTCATAGCTACTCCAACAAGGCCACACCCCCTAGTAGAGCCGCTCCCTATGGGGGCCGAGTTATTCAAACTACCACAGTGTCTGAGCATCTTGTGGGAAAGCCAATCAGACAAGGCTAAACATAGAGCTCTGTTCCCAGATTTATCCCCTGTGCGGGACATACCTGCTTGATAGACAGATGGTCTCCATGGCTCAGTCCTCTGGGTATTAACTTCTTGACTGCTAGTATCACCAGATACTCGTGTGTGTGTGTTTGTGTGTGTCTGTGTCTGAGTATGTGTGTGCCTGTGTATGTGTGTGTCTGTGCGTGTGTCTGTGTGTGTGTCTATGTATGTGTGTGTGTCTGTGTGTGTGTGTCTGTGTATGTGTGTGTCTAGGTATGTGTGTGTCTGTGTATGTGTGTGTCTAGGTATGTGTGTGTCTGTGTGTATGTATGTATGTGTCTGATGTCTATCTCTTTGTGTGTCTTTGTCTCTGTGTATATCTATGTGTGTATGTGTCTGTGTGTGTTGGTGT
>NW_004949106.1:4480205-4486720 GCF_000317375.1 Microtus ochrogaster | reverse complement strand
TGTGTATCTATGTGTGTATGTGTCAATGTGTATCTGTGTCTGTGTGTGTATAAACATTATTTAATGCTTACTTAAATTGACCACACTAAAAGATAAACGTGCCACTGAATCACCTCCTGAGCTCTAAAATTCATATCACTACCAGAACTGGAAAACCCATGTCACTTGCCAGATTAAGCGAATTGCTTAACTAATACAACTTGGAAAATGGCTATCTGAATGCTACCTAAGAGTAGCTCACAGAGTGCCAGCATCTGCTGCTGGCCCATGGGTGAATTACTTGAGAAACATTTTACAGGCCAGGCTCAACGATGAGTCTGGGTGCAAAAGACTTTTAAACACAATATCAGAAAATCTTTCAAAGAACAGTTTAGCGTGACAAAGGCGATCTTATTGCAGGAATAAAAGGAATATTGAAACAGCTTCCAGAATTGTACTCCAGACATAAATGGAATAAACCCTCCCACCCTCCCCCACGTTGCTTTGGGTCGATGGGTTTTATCACGCCAATAGAAACCACAAGGCTATCAATAGCGACGAGGTTAAAAAAAAAAAAAAAAAGCCTGACCCAGGAAACACAGCACCTTACTCCAAGTCGGTTTTCAATCCAGAGCCACCGCTGGGTTAACACAAGATCCCCTTAGGAAAGCAAGCACGTTCTATTTAAAACAACTCACTCCAAATCGCAGGCGGGCAAACATTACGCCCAACCAAAAGGTCACAATTAGGAAGGAGGACAGCAAGCTGTGAGGAGCATCCCTCCAGCAGGAGGACCTTTACCCCGGTAAGGAAAGAGTCAACTCACTGTTTCTGCTGCCAGCCCATCCTCAGAGGGTTGGGGACACTCCACAGAAGAGTTGGTCCAGGCAATCTCCTCGCGTGATGCAGCCACGCAGTTCTGATCCCGGTGAGCACTGGAAATCTGATTTGATCTTGAAAACGGCCCTGGGAAACGGTGACGGGCGCGTGTGTCTTAAACAGTGTTTGCTTTCGCTATTTCTACAATTTATGTATTGGGGGAAATAACTGGGCCACTTGACACAGGTATTTTTATCCCCGAGCAGGGCTCTGAAAGAACGCCGCTGTATGAAACATGGAAGGAGGCTTGCACGCACGACTTCTTCTCCCTTGACCTATTTTTTACTAACCTGTTTTCTACCCCTTCGCCGCAACAGCACGGTGCAGGAAAGAACCATTAGTGGACCTGCTTGTGTGTGCCCACCCAATGTGTAAGTACGCTAAAGAGAAGTTGAACGTTTCCACCCCGGGCACGGCTAGAATCTGAGCCACTGAATATTTTCTTCAAGATCACGATTTCAGAGCTGGCAAAAGAGAGCTACTGGGTTCTCCCTGGAACTCATGGGCTGGGAGGGCTGACTTTCAAAGTTCTGGGGACTATAAAAAGCTCCAGTGTTCGCAGAGAGTTCTGTGTAGGATGAGTAGGTGGGGGTATAATAAGAAAGAACAGTATTTTGGTCCTTGGGCAGATTTTATTCCTTCATCCCCGCCTCCCACGGAGATGGGTGAAGATGTTTAAACCGTGCCAGAATGCCCCCAACCTCCTGCTTCTGTTCTTCTGCCTGCCGCCCTCAGTCCCTGTGGGCGTCCACGTAGAGGTGGGTGCTCTCCTTCCTTTCCCCCCTTCTCGTTACCCTCTTCCTCCTCTTCCTCCTTCCTAAAGAGAGCTTCGGTGTCTCCTAGAGCATGTCCCCTTATGAGTATTTCACCTGGCACATTCAAAATAACCACAATCATTACCCTATAAAGCATAGAGCTACCAAACTCAAGACAAAGAATACAACAGGGAATGCTGAAATAAGCCTCCAGCTCAAATCCGTGAAAATAAAAATGGTTTCAGTGAGACTGTGGTTTTTCTTTTAACAGATGACATTAATTGTCATACTTCATAAAAAAAAAATCTTTCAATCCCTCAAAACTAAAACCACTAGTTTTTGTTTCATAATTACAAATATGAGTATTATTATAAGCATATTTTTAAAACTTAACTATCTTTTGTATTATGTGATCAAAAACCTAAAAGAGCTTCTGGGAACAAACATTTTTAATTATTGTGCAGCACTGATTTCAAATTAACAGCATGAAACTAATGTAACCCTGGCATCACCCCCTCTCTGCCGTATGCCCACAAATACTTAGTAGGGAAGATTCTAAGGGCTTCTCCCCACTCTTTTTGGAAACCTCCAGAAATTACACTTCGTATTTGATCAACGGTGATGGGGCGTAGTAACTAAGCTATTCCTGGAATCCTAAAATGTCAAACTACTAAACATAAAACCACGAGAACTACAGATACAATCAAACAAGAAAACATCAATCACTATTGTCATCCACTTTTCTAGAACTATTAAAAGAGAAATCAACTCTGAATTAAGACTGAAGTCCCCGCTGCTCTGCAGAGGTGTAAATTAATTCCACTCTCCGCCCCTGGATCACCCTATTCATCCAGCAAACATCAGGGCCGTCTGGACACCCAACTCAAAGGCAGGAGTTGAAAATTCAGAGAACAGAGCAGAAATAAGCCACAATCTGCCTCATGTTTTGGGTTAAGCAAGTAAGCACATAAGTGCTTGGCTGTACAAACTCCGACGGAAGAGACAAACAGAAATGAAAGAGTATTTCAGAACAAGAAAGACACCAGATTATTGCATTATTAGCATCCCATGAGAAAACTGTGTGACCCAAAGGCTGAGCTCCAAGAGGCAGGAGGCAGTCAAGGTGGATAGAACAAAGACATTTCTGGGGACCAGGAAGGGAAACAAAACTTCACTCCATATACGCTTTAGCACTCATGGTGGCAGGGGCTATGACATCCCTTGTGAGGCAACCTGAGGGATTCTCTTTAACGGTGTCCCTCGCAAACGCTAACCACTGACAGAATATTCTAATGCACAACTCTGTACCAACGTTAGCACCAACGTTAGCAGCCAAAGGGACCAGGCAGCTGAGGACAACTGATGAAGTCATTTGTCAGTCCTGGGTGAGAGATGGGGACCGTGGGGTCTGGAAACAGCAGGGAGTAACTAACACCCAGGGATGAAGGTCATGGAAAGCTAAATGCGCAGGACTTTTGTCTGTTGGTTTTGTTAAAGACATTCAACGGGATGGACAGAAGACTCAGCAGTGGACAGCACACTCGGCTCTTCCAGAAGACCCTAGCTCAATTCCCAACACCCATACAGACAGCTCATAGTCATCTGTAACTCCAACCTCAGAGTGATTGGACTCTTCTGGCCTCTGGGTACCGCCATTCATGGGCACAGATGTATACGCAGACATGCGACATAGCAACATACATACATTAAAAACAAGGTTTAAAATCTAAAAACAAAAGTAAAATATCTGAGCTTTTTTTTTCCTTTCTCGTAGAACTCTCCAGGCTGTTAAGATTATGAGGCATGGCTTCTTTCTGGTATCCCCTCTGTGTGAGTGGTGCTTCTGTCATGGGTACTGGTGGGAGGGCGGGGAACAAAAGCAAACCTAGAACACTGTTTCCTGGACAACAGACCCTGTGAGAAGCACCATCATTAGTGCAAGCTTCATTATGCTCATAAACAAGACGGCAGCTCACCCAGGGTTCACATCCTGATGTGCAAATATAATAGAAGGGATGGCAATTTCACTTAAACGACCGCTTTGAGTGTATTCTAGATCAGCGAAATTATGGGCACAGCAACAAGTCTCTATTGTCTTTTCATATCCTTTTAAAGAACACGCGTAGATGTTTTTAAATTGTGACTTTATAATTTCTCTCTTTTTTTTTCTCTTCATTTGGTCTTTGTGTTGTTGGAATGTAACTCGTGCACCAATTTCTAACATTAAAGGATTGTGTCTGAGTTCTTACCTTCTTCTTCTTCTACTAATTCATGCTAACAGCCCCCTTGCCATGAGAATTTAAGAGTTTGAAAAGGAAAATCCAATCCTCCACGCATGATTTGAGAAACAGTACTCTACCCTAGATTTACAGAAACCTTCCCAGGGTTGTGCGATTATAGCTTTCCTTGGGCACATATTTCCCCAAATTCAAGATGTGTTGCTTGGTAACAGACTAAAGTTAAAGTTACTGTATCCAACAAGAACAAAGTCATAGACATCTGTTCATCATAAAGCGTGGGTCCTTTACCAAGCACCAGGTAAGCCATGTATAGGCGTACAGCCAATTCCTCACAGGTTTACAACTGGGTAGCTACCACGATGAAATGGAGCCATGGATTAAACACAACCAAAGACACATTTGTTACCCACCAAGCACCAAACGTTTCATAACTTAAGGCAGTCCCGACTGTTCCTCGGTGACTTTCAACTACCAAATAGGACAGTTAATAATGTCACCTTGACAGTTTCTAGAATCACCCAGGAGAAGCGCTGGGCACGCCTGTGAAGGCTCGTGATTTCCTTCATTAGGTCAGTTGAGGCGGGAAGACCCACCTCTCTGGGCAGAGCTTCTCCCTGGGCTGGGTGAAGGGAGAGAGGAGAGCAGTCACCTGCTCTGCTCCTCAAGGGTAGATGCGACGTGACAACCGGCCTCAAGCCCCTGCCTCTGTCTCCCTTGACATGACGGACTGAACTCCAAAGCGCTAAGCCCCGATAAACACTCCTCTGGCCCGTAAGTAGCTTTAGTCAGGGGTAATCAATCCATCATCGCAACAGGAGGAGTAACCAAGACATCTCCTAACCTACGGGACTCGGTCCCAGGGAGACGCCAGGGTGTCCTGGTGACAGGACAAGCCATCATCCTCGGGACAGTGGCCCGTTGGTCACCTGGCCTTCCTTCCATGCTTCATACACACAATCTTTTCACACTCATTTCACAGATGAAAATGCTTTCTCAATATCACTGAGGTTAATTCAATTCTCCAAGATAGGTCTAACACGATATTTGAAGTTCTAGATAATCATGAGTAATGTATTAATTCTTTACTGGGATGCTTGAGACCATAACCAAAGATGAAATATATATTTATATTTAATATCAGATATAATAAATATATTTATATATAATAACAAATATAATAAATATGTTTTGTATAATAATAAATATAATAAATATATTTATATATAATAATAAAGAAGAAGAAAACAAGGTGAGGAGTCCACAATTTTACTATGGTACCTCTCAAACTAAATCATCAAATCTGCCATGTAAAACTCACATTCCAATAATTCTGAAATAAACTCTGTGAATGACAGGATGCCATTAATAGACTGCCGACACTTGCTAACTTTTCCATTTTAACAAGAAAGCAGAGATTTGGCTGAGAGTCTTCAGCAACTCTCAGGATCCAACTGGAGTCCACGCCGTGGTTTTCTGCTCCCTGTGACGCCTGTGACTGCTGGCTTCTCTTAATCATGCAAGATGACGAAGAGAAACAAATTTCCTTAAGGGAAGTGAAAACGAGCCACATCATCAAAAAAGAATGGGCACTGGGCTGAAACGTAAGGCCATTGTTCTGTCCTAAGTTAGGACACTCCTACTGTTTCCAGTCACCTCCAGCCTCGCCTCCCCAAATCTCAGGGTATGGCAGTTCACCAGAGACTAGGGAGGGGACCGACCGCCATGGCTAAAGGCTCATAATATCTTACCATTTTAACCCAAAGCACCGCCCAAGAACAAAACCTCACGGGATAGTCTCTCAACAAGGCAATCGCCTCTGTTTGATATTCCTTCGTGAACGTGTGATTTACAGTTCAGGCTTACTTTACTGTTTGCGCTAATCAAACCTTCCTAACCTAAAACAGAAAGGGAGCTCTTAGACACACAGAGGGGTAATACGAAGAAAGATGGAAATCAACTGCAAAAACACAGCCCAGAACCCTTGGGCTTCTTGCCGTCTTCTGCTTTTAATTCTTTGGATTACCTTTGTTGGTCTTGTGTAATACTTTCTAGCCCAAAGTACTACTTTTATTTAAGCAGAATTAATTATAGAAATGTATGCTTCGGTGTATTAAAAGAATGGGATCCTGGGCATGTGTTTCTGGGAAGGCGGGCTTAGTGTGGGAGGTCCTTCTGTCTATGTGCTGCTTTTATTGGTTAATAAAGAAACTGCTTTGAGCCAAGAGCAGAGCAGGGCATAACAGAGCTAGGCAGGGCAAACTACACTGAATGCTGGGAGAAAGAAGGCGGAGTTAGAGAGAAGCTATGGAGCCCTGCCGTAGACAGACACCGGAACTTGACCCTGTAAGCCACAGCCTCGTGGCAATATACAGATTAATGGAGATGGGTTCATTTAAGATATGAGTTAGGCAGAACTACGCGTAAGCTGTTGGCCAAACAGTACTGTATATGATATGGTCTCTGTGTGATTATTTCAGTGCTGAGCAGCTGGGAACAAACAAGTGTTGTAAAGCAATCAAAAAGGCCAGAGGTTCCAAGAGCAGGGATGATGGGTACCAAGCAAGTAAGCACATGGGAGCTATGACTAATTTAAAATGTATGGTCTGAGCCGGGCGATGGTGGCGCACGCCTTTAATCCCAGCACTCGGGAGGCAGAGGCAGG
>NW_004949106.1:4467407-4479581 GCF_000317375.1 Microtus ochrogaster | reverse complement strand
GGTCCTGGGCATGCTGGGCTAGCCCTCTGCAGGGACGTACAGCCTGTGGTGGAGCTGAGAATCAAACCAACGGAAGAACCTGACAGTGGTCATGCATAACCAAGATGGCTTATGTCAGACTGTAAACAGGCTTTCAGCTTGACCTTCCCATGACTGGCATCTATCAATGTCTCACAGTTACAGAGGAAGGTTAGCAGGAACAGGGAAAAGCAATCCAGTTTAGAATAACATTCAGCGCGAGCAAAAGAGAACAGAAAAGAAATAACTCACCAAGCATAAGACACAGATTATCTATAAGGTCAGAAACAAAATACACTGTGACCAGGAGGAGAGTACTAGCTCACTTAGCTCACTGTGGCAGTGGGCAGGGGGGTGTGCCGACTCTCAAACAGGGCGGTGTTCAAAGCTGAGAAAAAGGCGCCCATGGAAAAAGGCCTCCAGCCGGGCGGTGGTGATGCACGCCTTTAATCCCAGCACTTGGGAGGCAGAGGCAGATCTCTGTGAGTTCGAGACCAGCCTGGTCTACAAGAGCTAGTTCCAGGACAGGCTCCAAAACCACAGAGAAACCCTGTCTCGAAAAACCAAAAAAAAAAAAGAAAGAAAGAAAAAGGCCTCCATTTTGCTCCATTTTCTTATAAGATCCCAGCGGCACGTAATCAGAGTGAACAAGGTGCTCATGTCATCTCCACAGTCTAGGGTAACAGAGACCACCACTCCATTTTACACGTGAGGAAATGAAGCCCTGCTGTGGGTACGGTGACAACGGGCCTCAGTTCTGAAAACCAGTGAGCAGCAAACCGGCACCAGAGCCTGCTCACCCCGAAGCATCCCCCTCGGTGTAGCTCAGCTCCCCTTCACTGCATCTTCCCTCTGCAAAGGGACGAAGAGAAAATGTGCCACCCGTCGCTAAGGCAAATCTGACTTTATTCAGAAAACGTCTGACAGAAAACAGGCTTCAAAAAACTCCCCCTCGGTCATGTTTAGAAACACGCAGGAATCTGGCTACCTCACTTCGAACCCAATGCACCACATAGGGGCTCACACTCTGGGCCTGAGGGACGTGAAGGCCACTGCAAACCTCGAGAAAACTTCCACGACAGCCCAAGTTTACCCAATGTTGAATAATTTAAGACAGTGTTTTGTATTAAAGCAAAACACGTATTACACAGAGAATACTACAGCTGCATGAAATTTTGTAAATAAAACATTTCAGGGAAACTTTAAACTTGCAGAAAAAAACACGCAACCCCGAGCATGGGAGTGTACGCCCAGGAGTGGTTCGGAATGGGGGAGGGGGCTGAGCAGGGGGCGGGGTCAAACAACGGAGGAGGGGCTAAACAAGCTCTGGAAAGTTTTATTAAAAGCGGTACTTTTCACTCTTCAGCTCCAGCATGCCTCTCACACAGTGGTTCTCAACCTTCCTGAAGCTGCAACCCTTTAATACAGTTCCTCAGGCTGTGTTGAGCCCCCCAGCCACAAAATTTTTTTCGTTGCGATTTCATAACCGCAACTTTGCTACTGTGAGGAATTCTAACATAAATATCTGATATGCAACCCCCCGAGAAAGGATTGTTCAACCCCAAAGAGGCTTCAAACCCATGGGAGGAGAACCACTTCTCTGATGGTACTGAACGACTTGTATCAATAACAGTCAGGGGCATCTTCAGCGCTGTCTGGCCCACCATCCCCAACTCCATATTTCCCTCACCACAGTGACGGACACAAGTTTCACCAACATGGCAGAACACTTGGTTTCAAATCTCTACAAAGTAGGAAAGATGTTGGAGACAACCAACGTCACTTTGCCAGGTCTGCTCGTCTTCGGGGTCTACCGGCACCTACCCTGGTGAATCCTTTTTGTTTGCTTTCCTAACAATCTGAGGCCAGCACGGGTCAGCACTGGCGACTTTTTCAACGCTTCTGCGGCTACAGTCTCCCCGAGAGCAGCAGCTAAGACGGTTGTGGAGTAAAAGACATCAGTGAAAGATTTTGTAAAGTACAATAAAAGACTTTCGAAGGAGTTTACAAAACGTATCAAATGATTTTTATGGATGAAATTGCACAAAGTGCCATGTGAACTAATGCTCAAAGACATGATAAGCAGCTGGTATCCTCTCGGAGAATTTCGACTTTTTAAAAATACAGGAGGGAGGGCCAGAGGTGTCGCAGATAAAAGTGCTTGCTACACACACTTGGAAAACTGAACTTGATCTTCCAAACGCACATGGCAAAAGGAGACCCAAGTCCTGAAAGTTGATCCCAAGCCTTCAGGCAAACAGCATTGCACAAACATACAGACACACACCACCACTACCACTCCAATAATAAAAGTTAAATTACATTTAAACATAAGGCTTCCTTACCCTTTTGTTTCTGGAGGCTGTGAAGGATTAAGTCATTTTGATCTTAAGCTTCATGCTGATTCTCTAGAAACTGAGTCCCACAGCAACTCAAATGGCCAGGACTGAAGTGATGGCAATTATAATGGTGGTGCTAACCTAGACTCGTGTTTCTCTATGTGAAACCAGGAGCTTCCCTAAATAAACATAGCCTGGATCTTCAAGTGCATGCCTTTAATTGACTCGATTATATGAATGTAGAGATACTGCCATACAAGTAATTAAATACTCAGTTAATACTAGCACCTATGTTCTTTTGGAGATGTAGTAAGAACAGCCTCTTCAACTGATTTGCTTTTCATTGATTTTTAAAGTTAGTCATGTCTAAAAGCTGACAGATTTTCAAAGTCGGTGCTGAAGGCTTGCTGGCCGCATCACTGGAGCTAGAACCCTGATGTCTTAGAACGATCACCCCAGGCTCCAGAACACGATGCCCTGTCAAAATAAGCGACCAAACAAAGCATAAAAGAAGGCTTCTCTATTGTGCAAGCCCGAGGCTTTGCCAGAGCATCTCTGCTATTGTTCTGTGTGCTCTCCATCAGAGCAGTGGGAGTCGCGTGGTCATGCCTGCTGCGTTTCCTGATCCCAGCACTGCGAGAGAGACAACTCCACGTCTTTCTAATGTCCCACCCTCCAGCACTCCGAGTTCACTATTTAAAAATATCACTCAAGGTCTTAGGCAAACATGAAGGATGGCAGTTAAGTGTCTAAAAATTCTGTGGCTTTCTCTCTCTTCTCGGGTTCAGTGAAATACCTCCCAAACTTTCGAGTGAAACTTTGTTTATCTGGGCAGGGAGTTGTAATCACCCAGAAACGGAAGGGAAAAAAAAAAGAATTGAGCTAAGAAGAGTGATTCTGACCACACTGCTCAGAATACTGTCCTCAGAAACAAATGGAATGAAAATGAGGGCTGTAACCACTCAAAGCAAGCACACCGTGTGGAATAGTGCCCTGTACCTAAATAAACTGTAGCATGGGCAGTAGGAGAACAGGCTGGTACTCTCTGAGCAGAACCGTCCAGCTGGGCACTGGAGCACCATCCTTCATGGAGCATGCCAGCTGAGCACCCAAAGGACTGAGGCCCATCCTTCATGGAGCATGCCCAGCTGAGCACCCAAAGAACTGAGGACCATCCTTCACGAAGCATGCCAGCTGAGCACCCAAAGGACTGAGGCCCATCCTTCTTGGAGCATGTTCCATGATGCCAAAAGGGACCAGAAATGAACCTTCAGGAGAACATCACTGCACATCCATAAAAGAAATCTAGCTCTCCGTATTTTATTGTACTTACTTAAAGTAATACTAGTAAGGAGATGCCAGGCAGTGGTGGCGCACACCTCTAATCCCAGCACTTGGGAGGCAGAGGCAGGTGGATTTCTGTGAGTTCCAGGCCATCCTGATCTACAGATTAAGTTTCAGGACAGCCAGGGCTACACAGAGAAAGCCTCTCTTAAAAAACCAAGAACAGAGGGGGAAAAAAAAGAAATAAAACCTCCTCAAAACCCACCCCCAGAGTTAAGAAGACCTTCATCACACAGACAAATATAATCAAGGATAATTTTCTAAAAACGCCGTGTGAAGTGGACTCTCACCAGCAGAACAAGTGTAAGCAGGATTTGGACTCTGCACTACTCTATGTGGTAACATCGGGAGCTTGGAGAATAAATTGCCTGAACAAGACTCATTACCAAACAGCAAGAGCAGTTTACACAGGCTTGAGTCCTCTTCGTTTTCCAGTAAGGATTCGAGGTCTGTATCAAGAAGTATTGCCACGCTGTATGGCAGGGATTGCAAAGAGGAAAGGGAGATAAATGAGTTCTCCAACCAATGCTTCATTAAATTAGTCTGAAGAAAATCGTGGATTCGCCAAACACATTCAACAGGGTAAGTCCAGTGATAAGCTCTTGCAAGCAAACAGACTTGCAAGAAAGTCTGCTTAGAAAGTTTGCAAGAAACAGTCTAAAGAAAATATACCTTAAGAGGTGTCAGCGTCCTCTGCCTGGTATTTGTCCCTGCAGAAATGTGTTGCGAGTCTCCGAAAGACGGCCATCTAAATCCATTCGCTCGAATGTTTTCTGCAAGCAAAAACTTCTTTTGTATTTTAAATAAACGTAAGTTTACAACAGGCTATATTACCCATTTCTCAGATATGTGTACTTTTGGAAATCGCTAAATCAGCATGATATCGGGATCAGTTTTACTTCACCACGGTGTGATCAGGACATTTTAGAAAAAAAAAAATGGTGAATGAATTACCCTTATTTTCAAAAATAACGAGACTTTAGAAGTCATAAAATGATGCCCAAGATGTATTTGGTCTTCCGTTGTGTTTCAATATGTTATTTTATGCACACATGTGACTTTACTTTCTAAAACTTTGGTGTCAAATGTAGAAATCTCTGCCCATAGCATTGCAAATATTGTTAAAATGTGTGCCATAAGTAAAATATCAATATTTCATTTTTTTTTTAAAAAAAGAAATACGTTCGTGTCTGAGAGTGGACTTCGGTTATACAAGTACAGGTTCAGCGTGCTTGAGAACGTGCAACCCCTGCATTGCCCCACAAATGGGGGTGCAGACAAGATTCTAAGTATTGGGGGGAGGGAGATGAAGATAACTAGTAGTCACCTTAGCTGTTTTATTCAGATCCAAAGTACAGACGCCAGCTGCATAGGTCGGCCACAGCCCTACATAACCTCTATTGCACCTTGGTCCTTTTTCCCCTTAAGACTAAAACCACTAAATCTCTCTGAAACTTCTTCCTTCCTTTCTGTCTCCCTTCTTTTCTTCACGTTCTTGCTTTCCTCATGAGTTTCCAGGCTGAGGGGTGGAGAAGCTCCTATTCCCCAAATCTCAGCAACATCAGACGCCTCCTCATCCGTGACACCAGAAAGGGGATTATGAAGGTGTAATGTCAATCCCAGTTTTCCGTCAGCAACGCTTACTTAGGCAAGTAGATCTATTACTGCTATCTGAAGCCGCACTGACTTTATTTATTTTTTTTTCCTGCTCAACTTATTTCACTGTAAGAGCTAAGAGGGCAACGCTTGGCTGCAGGAAAAGAAGACCTCACCATCACCAGTCACGCCACTTCATTTTGCGTAAGGACAAGTACGAGAGTAGCCTTGCTGGAAATGACGCGCATAGCTGATCCCTGTGTGGCCGCGAGCTACCAGGGTCTGCGACTCGACCCTGGCTGGGCGCCGGGGCTTGTTTTTCTGGCCCGCATTGACTGGCGGACCAGTTCCAGAAATCTGATTTCATTTGCTTTTCCTGATCATGTGTCCGCGAAGGAGTCGCAGCGCTGCGTCCCAACCTGAATGAGATCAGACTGCTTGAAATTGGTGTGCGTGACCGTTTGACATCTTTTGCAATCAGCCATGTATCGTCTTATTCCAGAGATGTATTTCCCGGCCACAGGAAAGCATCCGTCTCGGTTAGTCTGGCTGTAAGTGAATTGCTTTAGTGGGTGTCAGGACCTCCTGGCCACGTGGTATGCGAAAAAGAATGTTTACCTTGCTTCCCGTCTTAAATCGCAGACAGGGCTAAGTGCTCGTATGTTGGCGTACGTTACTAGGACAACATACCGTGAGATCACAATTCTCTGAGCACGAAGCAACTGAGGGGAAGGGTTGCTTCCTCCCCTTGAAATGATGCACACCTGGTAGGAGCTTTTCAGCCTCTGCAAACAGACTGAAACAACCAATCAATCTTCGCCTATCCTGCCTGGCTCTGCTGCTTCATCTCCCATAAATATCAGAAGAGAACGCGCATATTCCGGAGAATGTAGGCCAGCTGCCGTGACGCAGGAGGGAGATTTGGGACTTGAGATATAAATTTTTCAAAGAGCTAAAAGTAGCTCCTGAGAACCGTCTTAACACAACCGCCTGCCTGCCTGAGCCTCAGCCCTCTTTGCAGACGTAAAGCCTTTTGGCCTGTTCTCATGCAGGGGGCGCAGGGGCCGGCTCATCACCAGCCTCAGGAGGTAGGATCAGACCCTATTCCAGTTCCCACAGAGCCTCCCACATCTATCCAGAGAAATTTAAAATGGTAAATGCGAATTAACCAAAGAGGCGCAGTCTCCGGGACTGGCCCCTTCCTTCTGGTCCAGTTTGCCCAACAAAATGATGAGGCAGAAAACAGACCATCAATAAAACAGCAGAGCACCCTGCTCCACCGCTGCCCCAGCTGACCCCTAAAGAGCCACGCTTAGAGCTTCCTAACCCTTGCTTCTTAGAGCATTACCGAAGTGGGAAACAGATTTCTCAGTGTGTAGAAACCGGAGTTTCTTCCAGAAAACTTGGCTGTAGCTGAAGAAATGCAAAGTCAGGGTCTCGAGAGTCCTAGCCAGGTGTGAGCTGACTGCACTCAGCATTGTGAGAAACACACAGACTGCCCGCACCGGGCTTGCCCTGCTTCGGACATAATGGGCAAGAAACGAGAAGATCCCGAACATGGATATTCAGAATGTTTACTCTGTAGCCCAGCAAATACACAGGCCGAAGGCACAGGCTCCAGAAATCGCTGTCATGTTTCTCAAGACACCGCTGAAAGATAAACGAGAGCTGCCGAAGACAAACTGTAAGAAAATGGAATTATAAGCCCACCGCACACAAAGCCTACGCGTGAGGCTGCATCCTTAATCATTGCTTCTCTTTAAGTAACTCTCCTTTCATTCTGAATCTAACATTTCGCTTACGGGAACTTCTCGTTCATTGTGAGCATGCGCGGAGAGGCACGTGGCACGTGGCACATATCGGGACTGGCTAGCCCCAGTAGGACCAGGACGCTACGAAGATCTGAATAGCGGGGCTTTCCAGGAGGAGAGGCCAGTGAAGCGTAGCCGGTGAGCGGAATGACGAGTCGGAAATGTTGGCTACCCATGTCATTGGTTGTGTATTTACTTGTGTGTGGGCATGCATGTATGTGTGCACGTTCCCGTACACGTGGCATGTGCATATGTTTCCAGCGTGGCGTGTGTAGGGAGGTCAGAGAACAACTTGCAAGAAGTCACCTCTCTCCTTTAACCTTAGGCTGTCAAGCTTGTGGCAAGGCCCTTGTCCGCAGGGCCATTTTGTTGACCCTGGAAGGCTTTTTTTTTTAAATGACATTTACTTATTTATTTTATTCCTTCATTTACGCGTGCACGCATGCACACGTGAGGGGTGGAGTGGGGACAGAAGTGTGTGATAGTATTCTTTAATGTCAAGGTCCAAATAGAGCTTTCCCTTAGGAAAGTCAAAGTCCTCTTTCGACTTAAGCCACTTTTAAGTCAGTATCACATCTTGCAAAAAACATCCGCCCCCTACGCACAAAATCTAATTGGCACATAAAAATCCTAATCAACGAAAAAGCAGAACTATTCTATGTAGAACTTATAACAGTGCATCAGTCTAACGTAGCAACTGTGTTGGTATTTACTCCCAGTGGCCGAGGCTCATCTTTTTGTGTGTGACAGCTCACCAATCCCCCTTACCACTGATCCATTCTCTCCTAAGCCCTGTTTCTGTATTCAGCCAGCCGAACGGGGGCTGTAGCTCTTTGTCTGTGCTGTTACACGGCAGCTTGAAAGTCTGCCACTCAGCAGGCATCAGATTCCCCTGCTCCCAAGTTCTTAAGGGGATGCGTCACCGGATCCCAAGCCTGGGAGTAATTGAAAACCTCTTAATAGATTATTACATTCTATAGTGCCCAAGAGGACTCATAAATCCTCTGAATTGAATGCGATGGATTCCTTTTAGTAAATTCTAGCATTAAAAATCACTACTGGAGCAAAATGACACACTCATTAGCTTCCGAGCGTCAGGAGAGACTCATGCAGCTTTCAGCGAAGGAGAACACGCCGCCAGCTCTCATATTAGTTATGTCTCTTGCTGCTGTGACCAAAATAGATGACAAGAGGCGACTTCAGCGGCAGTGGAAGGAAGGAGGGGCCACTTTGGCTCACAGTTCAACAGCATACAGTCAAGGGTGGCTGCGAAGGCAGGTGTAGGCACAGTGACAGCCATGTGAGAGGGGCTCACATGTGTTCACAGTGTGGAAGCAAAGAGACTCATCCTGATAGATATTCGACTTGCCTTCTCCTTGTATTCAGTACCAGACCCCAGGCCAGGAAACAGGGCCACTCACACTTAGGAGAGGGTCTTTAGATCCCAATTAACCCAATCTAGAAACACCTACATAGACACAGCCAAGATTTACCACCTACATAGCTCTAGATCCTATCAAGGTGACAGTGTTAACCACACAGCTCATGTTTTGACCCGAGGGTTCTGTCACCCGTATTTTTTTTTTCAGGTACCCAGAGTTGTTCCTAAGAAAAATCACAGAACAAGGCAAAGGTGTATGCATTTGGGTGTTTAGTTCCTATTACAACTGCTGGTTGTACAAATAAAGGCTTTACTATCTTCCTTTCCTGTTTCCTTGTAAGCACACATCTTGTTTATGGTTAGATTCATTGAGGCTTACCGCCAGGGACACTTCCCAGCTCCTAGTCCCAATTACCCGGTTCCACGGGGAGAAGCAAACTGTCATTGTCTCCTAAGTAGTAGCATCATTTATATATGTGTTCCGTCCACCAGCCTTTTTCCCTGGGTGACTGGGTGAGGAGTAGAGCAAGCATCTGGCAGACAATCTAGAAGCAGGACTCGGAAGAATGTAAATAACTACACTTGCCAGAGTTCTACCCAACTATATAGTCTGTGGCTCTTTTGTTACCGCGTGGCTCCAAGCATCAAGGAAAACACTGCAGGCTTTAGAAATGCGGTGTCTGGGCCAGGCATAGCGGTACTGGCCTGTAATACCAGCCCTCAGGAGACAGGCACAGGAGCGCTGTGAGCTGGGATCCGGTCAGAGCTACATAGTGAGACCCTGTCTCAATGAAGCAAGAAGCAGGGTACTAGCATCACTTCAAGAACAGAGAGTACAGAAACAGCTCTTCGCACATAAATTATATCGTGCAACTTCGCTACAACTGTCTGACTCAGGGCTCAGGGTCTGAACTAAAAATGCGACCTCTAGACTAGCTGTGAGGAAGACCATCACCTTGAAGCTGGCCAAGAAGAGAGATGAGCTAGACCCCAGCAGGGAGAGAGGAGAGGGAAATGATTATGTAAGTCAGTGTAAGACTTCCTTAAGTTTGTAAATGCATCATGTTCACAATCCCAGCAGGCTTTGGATCTTTCTGAGGGCCGCAAGGGAGGAGGGGTCTTTCTCCTTGACTCTCTTCATCCCTGGGTTTCTTCCTATCATCCCCTCCCTGAGCATCTTCTCTGTAGAGATTTAATACTTGGGACAGGAGGAGAGCCCAACCTGGAGACTTTGTTTCAACTTGAGCGCCTTTAGAAAGACCCAGTCTCCAAGTAAAGTCACAATCTGAGGCCCATGGGAACATGAAGAGGACCTAGTCGAACCCAGGACATAAATGTAGATGCCTTTTAAATCCCAGACTGAGGAGTATGAACTCAATGGAATCGGTCATTACATTCCTTCTAAGGCTTTTTTTTTTTAAGTTAGAAAAACATCACAAAAATGCTTAAGACACAAATGCACAGCATAGCAAATGATGAAATCACAAAGCGGGCATCTCTGTAACCACCAGTCGGGTCAAAAGAACAGCCCTGGATCCACACATCCCCTGCCGGGTCACACATCCTCCTTCCTCCAGGAAGTCTCAGCATCATTCATCAGAGGTGACCTCCGTCACTTCCTTCATAGCTCTGCACACAGAGGTCTACATTAATTACAAACTGATTGGCCTATTAGCTCAGGCTTCTTATTAACTCTTATAACTTAGCCCATAATTCTTGTCTGCGTTAGCCATGTGGCTTGGTGCTTTTTTCGGTGAGGCAGTCACATCTTGTGTCCTCTGTGTCTGGATGACGGCTGTAGACTGACTCTTTCCTCTTCCCAGAATTCTCCTGTTCTCATTGCTCCACCTCTACTTCCTGCCTGGTTGTCCCACCTATACTTCCTGCCTGGCTACTGACCCATCAGCATTTTATTAAACAAGTACAAGAAACAAATCTTTACAGGGTAAAACCACTGTCCCCGCAGCATTTCCTTCCCCGCCCCTCTTTTTTTAAAAGAAGAACTCTGAATCTAATATCCTCTGTTTAGCTTTTCTCCTGGCCATTATCCGTAACAACTTGTAACCAACATTCTAAACAAAAATGAATATCTATAATCCATTTTTTGGGAATGTGGGTGTAATTTTCTAGGCTACTTCCTGCTGATTAGGGGAGTTGGTAATCTTATGGGGACCTAAAGAAAATTTAGAATTACGATCAAATCCTGATTGGAAAATTCTGTGGCTTGATCATCTCAGCTAACAGTCTTGAAACTGTTCTGGATGTAAACCTCAGAGGAAATTCCAACAAAGATCCTCTGAAACATTCAATCATCTAGGCCATCAGCTCCTATCGGAGATTTCTCAGGGAATCTTCCTTGATCAAACCTGATTTTTCTTAATCCAGAATGAATCCACAGCCTCTCATTTCCTGTGGAAACAAAAGCAAAACCTCTTCTCCTTTTGACTTAAATTTTGAAGTCAAGGAATTTTCAGAATATATATGTTCGATTAATCCGATTAATCCAGCAGCATTTATAATCAAATATCTTTTAGCAGCTTTTGCTCCTTCCTCAGCCATCAAACAATTTAAAGACAACACAGTAATATACAGTGTATAGACTCTGTATTTTTCATCTTTATGTGCTCTATTTTAAACTCTATTTCTTTTATTTTTTTATTTTTGGCTTTTTGAGTGTTTCTTTGGGGCTGAGCGGCTACAGGATCAGGCAGGACAGAAACCTCGGTCAACATTGACTTCTTCCACTCAACACTGTAATGTTTAAGTAAACACATTTAAATGGTTTCAGTGACCTCTCTATGCACCTAAACCAACTTAGCTACAAAGCGCCATTTTCCAAGCCCATGATCTCATTTGTTTCCAGCATCCCCATCTCCTTCAGTGTCTACACCAAGGTCTTCTCCACACAGAGAACTCATTCTGACTAAATGTTTAACGTACAGTTTTCATCCCAGGGGGAAAAATTGTTTAAACATTGTGTAGACAAATCATAATCTGAGCTATTTTCTTTGGCATACCTCCACACTTTCCCCCACACCGGCCGAAAAGACACTAACAGAGAACTTTATCCATCAGCCTGATATGTTTCAGACAATACAGAGCCAAGTCCAGACTGGACTGGCTCACTCACCCACCCCAGCGAGCTGTGTGAACAGCCGGAGAAAGGAACCTAGCAGCTGTCTGAGGGGACAGGCATTTGATTGGCCTCATACAGCCTTCACTGGTGAGCAGGGTCCCTTAGAGGAAAGATAATAATTCAACCTGCTGGCCTCTATGGACCCCAGGGGCTAGCCCGATTCTTGATGGGTTTGGGGGGAGGGGTCAAGGAAAATTTGGGCCTCTGTCAATTCAGTTTGAGATTTTCTCAGGATTCTGCCCATGCATCATCCACCACAGTGAGGTGTGTCTCGGTCTGCATGCCCAGCTAGCCATTCGCTGGAGCGATTAGTCCTTCTGCAATCTAGTGACCTGGCCGTGTGGAAGCCAACTGACTGGCCTACCTTGTGCCAATATTCTAAATATAGATTCTAACTCATGCTTAGAAGTCTCCATCCAGTGTTTACCACCTGATCCCCATGACCTGTTTCTTTTCTTTCTAAAAAATATATAATATATATTCTTTCTAAAATATATAAGTATATATAATATATAAATACATATTTGTATATAATATGCATTATATGTT
>NW_004949106.1:4466318-4467307 GCF_000317375.1 Microtus ochrogaster | reverse complement strand
TGACAAAGAAACATAAAACTTCTATCCAAGGATGGGGACAAGGGAGAGTTAAATGAAATATAATTCCAGAAACATTGTATGATTCCCTAAAAAAATATCAAGCTGTTGTTGATAAGTGGCAGACCCTGGAAAAATAGTTACTTTGTTTATTCCACTCTAGGAAATTATCTCAGCTACATTATATGTTATATAAAATATATAATATATAAAAATATAATATATATATATATATATTGTTTCTTTCCCATGCAATTGTTGCTAAGACACTCATTAGTGACCATCATTTGAAGTAGCGCTCCTCCAAGTTTGACTCCGGGATCCAGTATTCCCTTTCATCTGACAGACACATCATCACCGGTAGCCTCCCTAAGGCTGCTGTAAGTGGCAAATCCATGCTCTCCAAAGCACAACTCAAAGGCAAGTCTCAGTCTTGGCATCATTAGCCAGCACCTGCTGGCCAGGTCTAGTTTTGTGTGGGGTTGAAAACAAAAAACAGCTTTTCTTTCCAAAATTACCATTAATTGATACCATTTGAAGAAAAAATTCACCCAGAGTCTAATCCGCAAAGACGACCTACTACTAACATCCCAACACAGATTTCTTTAGAATTTTACTTTTTGCTCATGAACACACAGGAAAATGGATGCAAAAATATCTACCACGTAAAGTGACAATATTAATACTATTTTGTGACTACATTTATACCTTAAAAAATATACAGTGGTTCCATCCCTGGGCATTCAAACACACATGTGAAACTCAAACCCAGTCTCTCTCCATGAGCTTTTATTAAATAGACAATTGGGCCGGGCAGTGGTGGCTCACGCCTTTAATCCCAGCACTCGGGAGGCAGAGGCAGGCGGATCTCTGTGAGTTCGAGGCCATCCTGGTCTACAAGAGCTAGTTCCAGGACAGGCTCCAAAGCCACAGAAAAATCCTGTCTCAAAAAACCAAAAAAAGTTTGCATTCCCACCAGCAATGGATGAGGG
>NW_004949106.1:4462273-4464477 GCF_000317375.1 Microtus ochrogaster | reverse complement strand
AGACAGACAGACAGACAGACAACTGGGCTGGAGTGGGGATATAGTTCAGAGCTAGAATGCTTATCATTCTAGGGTCGTGGATTGAACTGCTAACACAGTAAGGACTTTAAAAAGAACTTTTAAAAATAGAATTAGGAGCATATATAGAAGCTGGTTTCAATCCTTAAACATAAAAAAAAAACACAAAAAACATTGCAGAGACAATACTGTGATGGTCAATCTTGTTGTTCTGGCCTAATTTCTAGCAACAGAGCAGAATTCCATTGCAGGAATGTGGTATAACTCAGAGGGAAGATGCACACTTATCAATGACAATAACCAGTCCTTACCCTGTGCCTTGGCAATCTGTTCACAACTTAAGAGCAGACACAGTAAAAAATAAAAAATAAAATAAATGAACTTTAGTAACAACCATGAAGATTAATAAACGCAAGAAAGTTTCTAAGGAGATGATTGACAGCTTGAAACGCTTCATATTTTATTTCTGCCATGGACACAGGACAATAAGGAATATTCAAGCTTTCTATTAGGCTGAAATCTGTCTTCTTCTCCAGTAAGAATCCCATTGCCTTCAATGACAACTAGGAAATTAAATGAAATCCACATGTCCATTCTGTCACAGCAAGCCAAGTAACTGGTTCCAAAGGCTGAGTAAGTTAAGGGCCATTTCTAACTTTACTTCCAGGACTAAAATATGAGTCTCACAGTGAACGCAACTATGTAATCTCATTTTATGACAAAGAAACATAAAACTTCTATCCAAGGATGGGGACAAGGGAGAGTTAAATGAAATATAATTCCAGAAACATTGTATGATTCCCTAAAAAAAAAAAAAAAATCAAGCTAATGTTACAATACTTTCCAGAAACATTGTATGATACCCTAAAAAAATATCAAGCTGTTGTTGATAAGTGGCAGACCCTGGAAAAATAGTTACTTTGTTTATTCCACTCTAGGAAATTATCTCAGCTACTGTTCTTCTGCTGTGAAGAGACACCTTGAAGGCAACCCACAGAAGCAAGCATTGAACTGGGGTTTTGCTTACAGTTTTAGGGAGCTAGTCCATGAGCTTCATGGTGGGAGTGTGGTGACAGACAGGCAGACACGGTGCTGGAGCAGTAGCTAAGAGCTTACAGTCTAGTCCACAGGCAGCAGGCAGAGAGAGAGAGAGAGAGAGAGAGAGAGAGAGAGAGAGAGAGAGAGAGAGAGAGAGAGAGAGAGACTCAAAAAGCCCCCAGTAACACACTAACTCCAATAAGGCCACACCTCCTAATCCTTCCCAAACCTTTCCGCTAACCAGAGAGAGAGAGAGAGAGACTCAAAAAGCCCCCAGTAACACACTAACTCCAATAAGGCCACACCTCCTAATCCTTCCCAAACCTTTCCGCTAACCGTGGACCTAGCGTTCAAACATAGGAGCCTATGAGGGTCATTCCTTTTAAATCACCTTAGAAGAGGAAAGACTAATATCTGTAGACATGACCTAACAGAAGTTGGCTCCTATTTACTTCCTAAATGCTATTCCAGATGATAATTCAAAGCATACAACTGCCTGGCTTTTCATGTGCTTCCTAGCATGCGTATTTCCCCCTCCAACACACTACACAAAGACAAACTTCCATCCCTGAATTTTAAGTCA
This sequence comes from Microtus ochrogaster, assembly GCF_000317375.1. Taxonomy (NCBI): domain Eukaryota; kingdom Metazoa; phylum Chordata; class Mammalia; order Rodentia; family Cricetidae; genus Microtus; species Microtus ochrogaster. The sequence continues at coordinate 4,462,838 of NW_004949106.1, read as the reverse complement.
CCCAACCGCAGCAAGCGGAAGCTTCGCTTAAATGTTTGCGGCAAACACGATTGTTGATCTCTTTTAAACTTATATGGGATGGCTCCTTGATTTGGGAGGGAGTGAAGGTGATCTGAGAAATTATACCAACTTTTAAGGAAAGAAAATGTCTAGCAGTCGTGTGTTGTTTTCATAAGCCTGTGCCATCCCACTTCAGAATCCAAATCGTGCCTCAGATTCTCTCCCCGGGCCAGCAGTGACATCACGCCAGCTGCACTCTTTCTCACCCTTGGCTTTCTTTTCGTAGCGATTCTTGTTGTTGACTCAAGTCCTCTCTTAACGTTCTCCACCCCTCTGCTTTTCTGACGGTCTTCCCCCGTCTCACCCTGCTCTCCGAAGTGCCTTCAAACAGCACCCCAAGACCAGCCATTCTCCACGGAAAGGGAGCAAGCAGTGGCTGCCTTTGGGAAGTCGGGTGCAAGAATGGATGGTTCACTTTGTGAGTTCGAGACCAGCCTGGTCTACAAGAGCTAGTTCCAGGACGGGCTCCAAAACCACAGAGAAACCCTGTCTCGAAAAACAAAAA
>NW_004949106.1:4455592-4462173 GCF_000317375.1 Microtus ochrogaster | reverse complement strand
ATAAGCTACCTCAGCTCCAAAAAAAAAAAAAAAAAAAAAAAAAAAAAAAAAAAAAAAAAGAATTGATGGTTCAGCCCAGAATGTCACAAGGCAAAGCCATGTGTTCTAAGACAACCTGGAGGAGAGATTTACGTTCTAACCAAGCTCAAAAGATTTATAGCCACAGAAGCTGACCAACATTAGGTTTGGGCCAGGCACATCTATATTCTCCCATCAAAGGAGCCCTCAGGCCCTTGGCTGCCTGGAAATCCTTGGGGATTTTCTTCAGGCAGATCATTGCTCCACTTGAAAGACAAGCCTTTCTGTTTCTTGTCTTCAGATTTCCCAAACAACCTTTACTCTGTCCCACTGGCAGGAAATGACCCAGCCTCCAGCCTCATAGAAAACACGGATGCTGCATAACCAAACAAGTCTGACGCTTCAAGAACAAGTACAGAAGACAGAAGGGGGCACAAGACAGCGCCTTTGCTCTGCCTGGCATCACCTGTCAATGGCCACCATCACCTTGAGATGCAGAGGAAAACTCCTTCCTCCCTCTTCCGTGAGGCCGTAAGGACTCCTGTACCTGAGCCCCAGGCTCCCCCTAGCCTTCCCCTGCATCCATCGAAGGCTCTGCTCCTTGTCTTCACTGGGTTTCCCTTGAGTAAAAAGAGAACCGGTCAGAATGGCAAGGAAGAATAGAGTTGTCCTTTCTCTTCAGAGGACCAAGAGAAAGACACTATCAGGTTCAGCCTCAAACTGCAATTCAAGTACTAGGACCCTGTTAGCATGCCATAAACTAAAATCCTTTCCAGTTGGCTACCCTACCTCACCAAGACTATGTCTATTACATAGCCTGGCTAAGACCCCGGAAAAGAGATGGCCATGCTCTAAGCTCCAGCAACGCTGGGTGGCCAGGACCACAAGGACACAAACATTTCTCTTGCTCACAGGCTCTGCCCTCCCTATCCCGTCCTCCTGAGAAGCAATTTAGATCAGCTGGAAGTTAATGGTGGCTTTTGCCAGCCATAGGAAAAACATTCTTCACACATTTCTTCTCCAGAAATATCGTTCTGTTCAGCGTCTTCCTGACAGTACGGATCACATGCGGTAACTCAGAAGATGTTAGAGAATTCAAAGATTCCTTTAGTGGAAACATATCGTGCCTCTGGTTTCTCTGTGACCTGCCAGGATACAGAGGTAACTTCACGTCGATCTACTCACTGAGCCAACTCACGGAAAGCACTAGGTTCTGCCCTAGGTTCGCGTGGTCAAGAGTAAAATGGAGACCCTGCTGCTCACGGAGGAGAGGAAGCTGATAAACAAGGAAACAGAGCATCGCTCATAGTAATGCATGCCTACATTACACCAGCGGGCAGAATTACACGTCCAGGCACTCCCCAGCAGGATGAGCAGTGACCGAGGAAACATCGCAGACAGCTGAGGCAAATTGCTGGTGCAGGACGCGTTTGCAGTTCTGCTTGCAAAACGGCTGTCTGGAGAAACCTTCTGGGCCTATGGCTCGCCAAACAAATGGGTGTTTCTTAAGAGAAGTCTATACTGAACAAAAGGGATGCCTCACACACTACGTAAGGTTTTTATTCTTTGTTTGTTCAGGCTATTACAGTGTGGGCCAGCCTCAAGCTCACAATCCTCTTGTTCCAGCCTCCCAAGTGCTGAATTCCAAGTACAACAACCACTATGACTCGCTACGTAAGCTTTGGCAGAAAAGACGGTTAACCTGAATCATCAATATCAAATACACACGAAGCCTCATTCCCACGGAACCAGTCTCCAACCGGTAGAGCAGGCACATCCCCTAAACAAAATGATGCAGAGAAAGTCTCCAACCAACACAGCAGACACCTTCCACAGACAGCCCAGTCTCTCAAGGCTGGGCAGGGTCACACATACCTACAATCCTCGGGACGGGGAGCAAGATGATCAGGAGTTTGATGCTATCCTCAGCTACACACCGATTTCCAGACCAGTCTGCGGTAGCGCAATCCCTTCTCACCAAACAGAAGTGGAAGTGGGAGAGAGGGAGGGATGGAGGGAGGGGAGGAGGGAGGGGATCCAAAGTGACTCAGGAGCCAAGAAGATGGTATCTCCACGTTTTATTATGAGACTTTAAAATGTTTTTTTTTTGACTTCTGACTTATGGCGGCAAAACTTGCATAACGCCATGATTTATGGTCCCTGTTTCATTATCTCATCCGTGTCTTCAGAGTCCTGGAAAGTTGACAAATGACTCCATGACCTATTTAAACTCTGTAAAAAAATATTTGCTAACTATAGAATTTTTGAAGTGCCCAGAGCTAACTCAAAGTACATGGGTGGCAGTTGAACAAATAGAATTTCCTCCACCTCTTCAAAATATGTGTCCTGCCTTTCAGAATCTGGGTCCTACCTAGTAGGGAAGCAGTAACTGAGGCTGCTGTTCTATGTCAATACTTTTTCTTTTTCCTGGTACTAATTCCGCTTTAGTTTCCATCAGATGTATGCCCCAGCATGCAATGGGGCTAGGGCCACTTTGATCCACAGATAATAGGTTATCACTGGAAAAATCTTACCCAGGAAAACCAATGAGCTATGGGCTCATTAAGGCACACAAAACTGTTGACTCAGAAGCGACTCTTAATGCCTTTGCACGGCACAGAAATAAAGCCCTGCCCTAAAAATATAGCCAAGAGAAGAGACCAGAAAACCCTTGTTTTAGACGATAGAGCCATGACCAACAAGGTAAAGCAGAGCTGGATTGCAAGCTGTACACAGCATCGGTCCTCTCTCAGAGGGTTTCCATTGCTAGGTGTCTTTGCTAGCTTAGTCTTGTAAATTCCATGAAGATCAGTTACCTTCAGTAGTCATTTCTTGTATCATTATTTACCTCTCCTTCTATTTCTGCTAATGTGAAATTAAGGGCTATTGCTTCTTTTCATCTTAACTGAGGTGAAACCAACAGATAAAAATTACACACACACATGATATATACCTGCTATACTGACACGCATATATAGGATGGAATGCTTGTTATAATCAAGCTGATAGCACTCCCATCCCCTTACATACGTGCCTGTCTTTGTATTCGGGATCTAAGCGAGTAAGCTTTACTCTCTCAGAAAGGTCTGAGATAGCCAGGTATGGTGGTAGACACCTGTAATACCAGCAATGGGGGTCTGTCTGAGGAAGGAGCAACTTGAAGTTCAAGGTCATCTTCAATTATATAGGGAGCCTGAAACCAGTTCAGATAAGAAACCCTCTCTCAGAAAACCAATAGGAAAAAAAAGGGAAGTTATGAACATATAAGGCATAACAAGGCAGGCATAATAACAGAGAATTATAATCCAAACCCTCACAAGGCTGAGCCGGGAGGAGCTCAGGAAGTTCAAGGCCAGCCTGGGTTACACTGTGAGCTCAAGATTGGTGTGGCCTGCACAGTGAGACCCTGTCTCAACAACAACAACAAAAACAAATTCAAATACATTATACATTATTAAATAAAGTCACCGTGTTCTCTATCAAGTCTTCGGGACTCTTTAACTTATGACTAGAAATTCATCCGCTGGAGCACATTTCAGCTCTCTCGTCAGTGAGATCAGACAGGATTTTTCCTTCTGTGCTGGTTTATTTTACAGTGTCCTCACTTAGATAAGCTGCCTAATAGAAAGTCTTTTGGTCTCAGAACTGACAAGCACCACCATTGAAAAACTGAATGAGGGTCTTTCCATTGAAAGTTTGTGACTAAGAAATTGAACCAAGCCGGGCGGTGTTGGCGCACGCCTTTAATCCCAGCACTCGGGAGGCAGAGGCAGGCGGATCTCTGTGAGTTCGAGACCAGCCTGGTCTACAGAGCTAGTTCCAGGACAGGCTCCAAAACGACAGAGAAACCCTGTCTCGAAAAAAAAAAAAAAAAGAAAGAAATTGAACCAAAATAGATTATATAATCCTAAAGCAGAGACAGCCATATTAACCATAGCACACACACAAAAAGAGTAAAGGAAAAAACAAAAACAAAAAAATATGACTAAGGAACAATGAATATCTAATTTCTATTGAGAAACTTAGATTGAAAACTAAAAAAAAAAAAAACATTTTCTGTATCCCTTATTATGAGTTGGTAGCTGCAAAAAACAAAACCTTTTCACAAATCTATACCCTCTTCAAGATGTGAAAAGCTGGTGACGGCAGGGAAAATGACACAATTTCGAAATACGAAAAAAGTTCAAATCACCAGAAAATAAAGAAGAGTCTCACAGAAAGTTACAATACCACAAGAAACTGCATGTCTGCATCAGCAAGGGATTTGTCTGTCCTGAAGCACTCTTATGTATGGTATGGCCATCATGCTGGTCTTATTGGAGTCAACCACACTGCTGAGACTTCATGGGTACATCTTTTCTAATGCGCGAAACAATCCCACACCAGGTAGGATCTAAAGGGGTATTTTTTTTGGGGGGGGGGGTAAACTTACAAAACACCAACCATCAGGAAAGGAGCCTAGTGGCTGGAGCAGGAGCCGGAACCAAGCATGGGAACCAAGGGAGCAAGCCGAGGCTTGTCGCTCTTTTTTGAAGAGCAATAGACCACGCCCCAGTGGGCTGGTATTTCAGCGGCTATTGGCTGGAAGAGCGAAACGCGCTCCCGCAACACTTTTCTAGTCTAGAAGACATTATCTCAAAGCAGGTGCCTTGATCCCCTGGCTGTTGTAATCTTCCCACCCACTCGTCCAGAGGGGAATGTCACAAGACCCCCATCCAGAGATGAAGAACAATGGGCAATTAATGGATGCCGATATAGGGAGAAACAGTTCACTCCAGTGACAAGACCCCTGATAGATGATCCCATCCTAAGTGGCAACCCCAAACACAAGTACAGATAAGCAACACTAGCAGGGTTCAGTAGGGTGTGTATGCACGCGTGTGCACGCATGCATGGGTACAGCAATAATAACTACAGAAGAGGTCACGAAGCCAGGCATTGGTGGCGCACGCCTTTCATTCCAACGCTCCGGAGGCAGAGGCAGGTGGATCTCTGTGCGTTTGAGGCCAGCCTGGTCTACACGGTGAGTTTCAGGACAGCCGGGGCAGTTACACAGAGAAATCCTGTCTCAAAAAAAAAAAACCAAACAAACAAAAAGAAGAAGAGGAAGAAGAGAAGAAGGAGAAGTCATGAATCCAAAATGGAGTGGGGGGAGGGGAAAGAGTTGAATGGGGAGTGGGGAAGAGGGGAAGGTAGGAATGGCATAAAAGAAAGTTCTACCAGCGTATGAAATTCTCAAACATATTCAAATTTATTTTGTAAGAGTCATAGATGCCAAAGAAAATGACGGATGTGACAATGTCAGCCTCCAGTTAGGGCCCTTCACAGTTCATGTCCTCCCCACTCACTTGCCAGCCCTCCTAACGTCCGCGAACATTAGAAAACATGCCTGAGATGGTACATTCCGAAACCAACATTCCTACAGATAGTCTAAGAGTAAGAAAATACCTGAACTTTACACAGGAGGTGGCGGTGGCTGACAACTCCCACCTCAGAAGCAAGACACTTTATCCACAAGGCCACTGGATTCCTATTGCTGAAAAAACTCGGGAACAGAAAATCTAATTGCTTTTTCCCTATGTGTGTTATTTACAAAAGCTGATTTTACTGATGATGCTGAAGAGAGAGACTGGAGATACAGAGGCAGGATAGATGAAGAGCCGCAATGTGGTCTTTCTGTTAAGACTTAGGAAAGATGAGGAATAAATGAGCACCCAGGACTTACACTGTATCCCCAGGCAGAGTGGAGTGGGCACACCCAGGAGTTATGCTGTATCCCCAGGGGGTGTGGAATGGGCATACCCAGGAGTTACACTATGTCCCCAGGCAATGTGGAGAGGACACAGCCAGGAGTTACACTGTATCCCCAGGGGGTGTGGAGTGGGCACACCCAGGAGTTACACTGTATCCCCAGGCAGAGTGGAGTGGGCACACCCAGGAGTTACACTGTATCCCCAGGCAGAGTGGAGTGGGTACACCCAGGTTTTAGCTATTACAAACAATGCTGCTGTGAACATAGTTGAGCACATATCCTTGTGGTATGATTGAGCATTCTTTGGGTATATACTCAAAAAGGGTATTGCTGGGTCTTAAGATAGATTGTTTCCCAATTTTCTGAGAAATTGCCTCTGATTTTCAAAGTGGCTGTACAAGTTTACACTCCCACCAGCAATGGAGGAGTGTTCCCTTTACCCCACATCCTCTCCAGCATAAGCTGTCATCGGTGTTTTTGATCCTTGCCATTCTGACACGGCTAAGATGGAATCTCAGAGCTGTTTTGATTTGCATTTCTCTGATGACTAAGGATATTGAGAATTTCCTTAAGTTTCTCTCAGCTATTTTATTTTAGATTTATCTGTTGAGAATTCTTTATTTAGGTCTATACCCCATTTTTTAATTGGATTATTTGTTCATTTAATGACCATTTTCTTGAGTTCTTTGTATATTTTGGAGATCAGCCCTCTGTCCAATGTGAGGTTGGTGAAGACTTTTTTCTGTTCTGTAGACTGCCATTTTGTTTTGTTGAACATGTCCTTTTCTTTCTAGAAGCTTCTCAGTTTTAG
>NW_004949106.1:4453239-4454141 GCF_000317375.1 Microtus ochrogaster | reverse complement strand
GTCTTTGTTAGGTTTGGGTGTAAGGGTAATTATAGCAGCATAAAAATAAAAAGAGTTTGGTTATGTTCCTTCTGCGTTTATTGTGTGGAATAATTAGAGGAGTGTTGGTATTAGTCCTTTTTTGAAAATCTATCATATAAAATCTATCATAAAATCTATCATATAATATATCTTGATCCCGGTTTCCCTCCCTCTACTCCTCTCAGCTCCTTGTCACCTCCCCTCCCATCCAGATCTACTCCCTTTAGGTCTTTAATTAGAAGATAATGGACTTCTAAGAGAAAACAATCAAACATGACAGAACATTTTTATAAGATAAAACAAAGAAACCATCGCATCAAAGCTGAGCAAGGGAAACCAAGAGAAAGAAAGGAACCCCAAGAGAAGGCACAAAAATCAGAGACCCACATCTTCACACATTTCGAAATCCCATAAAAACACTAAACTGGAAGCTAGCTATAATAGATGTGCAGAGGACCTGGTGCAGACCCCTTCAGTCTCTGAGTTTATATAAGCCTTGATCAGTTGATTCAGAGGGCCTTCCTCGCCTGGTGTTTTCCATCCCCTCCGGTCCCCACCCTCCTGCCTCCTCTTCCATGAGCTCTGAGGGGAGGGATTTGATGGAGTCATCCCAATTCAGAGCTATGTGTTCCAAGGTCTCGCTCCCCCAACCCTCTGCATAATGTCTGGCAGTAGGTCACACCTGCAGGAGGAAGCTTCTGTGATGGGTAACGCACTGGTTTATGAGTATAGCAGAGTATCATTAGGAGTCATCTTATCACTGCTTTGTTTTAAAGGACCGGTTGTTGTTCTTTTGGAAACTACAACTCCCATGCTCCCCCTGGACTACGGATACCTGTGCGCACCCTTGCGCTCCCCGTTAAAAAGGCAGGGCCACACGA
>NW_004949106.1:4448476-4451763 GCF_000317375.1 Microtus ochrogaster | reverse complement strand
ACAGGGAGGAAGGTTCTGTGTAGGCACCAGCTCAACTTCTCCATATTCAGCGAGCTGTGTGGGTGTTTTCTCAGGAATGGAACTCCACTGATAGTTTGTGAAGAGTGGCCTGTTTCCTTGGCTGGGTTGTTTGGGGATTTCAACGGGACACCTTTGGCCAAAGCTTCACTGGATGCGCCCCGGTCACAGGACTGAAAGATTGGCTTGATGACAGGAGATAGCCAGTTGGGACTCCATCTCTCTCATTGCTTGGAGAAACGCTACAATTTTATTTCGGTCACAAAAGTTGACTTCTAAAAGCAAGGACTTTTCAACGACTACGGGAATTATATACGGAAGCTAATTTGAAAGGGTACTGATACTCAAATTTGACACGTCTAATTATAAACTTCATGAATCCACGTTAAGACAGGAGGGAGGTCATGAGGAAGCCTTGCAGAATGCCATCTATTGGATAGAAAATGACCGAAAACATTAGAAAATAATCGCTGGCAGTTGTACTTTGATGGGCCTGGGCAGGAACCACCCAGGAAAGCCGGAAGTACCTAGGGAAGATCAGCCAGAGCACGAGGCTCATGAGCGAGCTCTCCAGCTCCCTTCTGCAAACCAGGAAAGGATAAATGGGCATCTTTGTGATGAGCCTCAGGGTCACCACTCAAGCTTGCAATCCCGCTACATGGTCACTTTCTCGTGGCACGCGGCAAACGTTATTACTGCCACTGCCTTCCTGCCAAAACCCAGGAAATGCAGACACACCTAAAATATTTTACAACTGCTCTAAAGTTGTCTCACAGATAATCATAAAGCAAAAGAACCTAGGAAACCAAAAGGGAGCAACAAAGAGAAAGAGGAGGGGTCAGAGGGAAGGGTGGTTGGGGTGGAATATTCCAGTGTGCAAGATAGGCTTGTGTGAAATGTCCTTGTGTAACGTAACACCTCGTACATTAACTATTTACAACAAAAATTTAAATTAATTAAATCAAAAGCAAAATAAAAATATTTTAGGAAACAGTAACTGGGAAGACAATAAGTTCAATGTACAACCTTTGAATCTAAACTATGTTACAGGATAATCTAATATAAAATACATATATGATGACACTATCAAAGTATGATTAATTGGATTAAGGTCCAACAACAGTAATAATAATATTAGGAATGGTGGGATAATAATTTTGTTCTCGGAAAATGTAAAAGTATTTGAAGTAATGTTTCAGAATTCCTCCAATTTATGCTTTAAATGTTCAGAAACTAGACATACGTAGAGAAAGAATTAAAGTGATAGGTTACTGATGCCGGGTTGGTCTACAAGAGTATTCTTTCTTTTCCTTCTAATTTTTCATGGAAGTTTTTTTAAAATAATAGTTCAGGGAAGAGAAAAAGTTTTAATTGAAAACACTCATAATATTTTTGCTTATTTCTCCTTAGCCTTATTTTTTCTGTAAACATTTGTATTCTAGGGAACACAGGGAGGATGAGATGGTTCAATGGGCAGAAAAGCACTTGTTGCTGACCGTGACAACGCAAGCTTGATGCACACATGGTGAAGAAGGAAAAAAAACTGACTCACTTGCCAGGCAGTGGTGGCGCACGCCTTTAATCCCAGCACTCAGGAGGCAGAGGCAGGCGGATCTCTGTGAGTTCGAGACCAGCCTGGTCTACAAGAGCTAGTTCCAGGACAGACTCCAAAGCCTCAGAGAAACCCTGTCTCGAAAAAAAAATTGACTCACTTGACTGTCCTATGACCTCCACAAGTGCCCACAGACAAACAGATGGACACACGCACACACGCACATGCATGTGAACACACACACACCCTAAACAAACACATGTAAACTTTTCATTAAAATAATTCTATTTGTGGTTTTTAATTCCTATACCCTGCCAGTTCCAGATCTGGTTTAACTTCTCCTTGGAGCTTGGTAGCGATTGTGGGAAGTTCTACAGTGTGCATTCAGGGGTCCATATGTATATAAACCATAATAAAAATACATTTAAACATGAAATTGGGCATCACTAAAGCCTTGCTATGCACCGAAGGCTAGGTGGTATGGTCTTGCCTTGTCCAGACTTTTCCAGGACACGGTAGGTGGTCATTTCTGGGTTTGTGCCTTGAATTTTCTCCCTAATTCAAAGCTGACTTTGGCCGACTATGGTCACCACCCACCAAATCTACAAGAAAATCCGACCAGATGGAAAGGCTAGTGTCTGGAGCCACGCTGACTCTGCCTCTCCAAGTTTCAAGATCGCCTCACGGCAACCCACAAAGACAGCCAGGAGTCATTCCGGAGGTCCAGGGGGAAAGTACCAGGAGCTTGCAGGTTGGTAAGAACTCAGTCTAAATTCGGGGAATTCAATCTAAAGTTGCTGATGACAAAGCAGATGGCGCGCAGATTCTCTTTCGGCATTTTGTCCAAAAAGAAAAAAAAATGCAAACCAAGGAAAGATTCTTATGTAACAAGTAAAGCTTTAGAGACACTAAATTTAGAAAACAAAATTTCTAACTTCACAAGTTTAAATTAATATGTTCTTTTTTCTTTAACTTTTGTTACATATTTGTTTTGTAAGTATGTACGTACGTGTGTGCCTAGGGCTGGGGAGGGGGGGCAGGGGGTTCACACACACCATGACACGCCTGTCAAGGTCATAAGACAACTTGGGGAAATCAGTTCTTTCCTTCCGGCTGTGGACCCTGAGATCAAACTCAGATTCCCAGCCAGGCTTGGCTGCGGGCAACCTTTCCTTGCTGAGTGTGCTGGCTTGACTAAGATGTCTCCCATATTCTTGGGGACTTGAACCCTTGTTCCCTAGTTGATGACGCTGTTTGGGAAGCTTAGAAGGTACAAGTACTCTCTTCTTTTGATCCTTCCTTGACTTGCTAAACCTTTTAGACAAAGTGTAGAGACACAGGGTGAAGCTGACGGCAGCCACCAGCCTCCTGAATAAGAAGGACTTCACGATGAACTTGGCGCGCAGCGATGGACAAGCCTTGCCCGCTACGCCAAGTTTTCCGGACTCTCTCTCTTCTAACTCCACATTTTAGATTTCTTCCTGCCCCATTTTCTCTTTTTCATTGCAGGTCTGCACGAGAGTTATTAATAATAAACACATCCCGGAGTCAATGTTAACACTACCTTGAAATTGCCTCTGCCAAAGAAATGAATACGCTGCTTTTTTTTTGAGAAGGTTCTACATGTTTCTTTTTTTAATTAATTTATTTATTTATTAAAGATTTCTGCCTCCTCCCCGCCACCGCCTCCCATTTCCCTCCCCCTCCCCCGATCAAG
>NW_004949106.1:4446371-4447846 GCF_000317375.1 Microtus ochrogaster | reverse complement strand
AGAAACCAAATATGAGTGAGTACATCCCATGTTCCTCTTTTTGGGTCTGGCTTACCTCACTCAGGATAGTGTTTTCTATTTCCATCCATTTGAATACGCTGCTTTTTAAGATAGCTGCAGTTAACTCTTAGTACACTGAAGAAACCAATGAAAGTCTTCGCCAAAGAATCACAGGAATGGGTTCAAGCCCAGCTGCTGTTAAGGTTCTTGCTTCCCTACAGAACCTCTATCATGGGCATCTAGGATCTGCCTTTGCCTTCCGCTGACTTCCAGGCTCTTAGGATGGCCTGCTAAGCCCTGCTTACAGAATTCAACTGTGTTTCTAGTCCAAAGTTCCCAAATTGTCCAAATTCCTTCCCAAACCAACACGATCAGACACTTGACAGCTGTGACAGTTTGAATGTAACCGGCCGCCACAAGCTCATCTCATGAGGTGTGGCGTTATTGTGAGGTGTGGCTTTGCTGGAAGAAGTGTACTACGGTGGGGGCAAGCTTTGAAGTCTCTTTTGCTCAAGCTTCCCTTGGCGTGACAGTGAGTCAACCTTCTTGTTGCCTGCAAGATGTAGGACTCTAGGCTATTCCTCCAGCACTACACCTGCCTGCATCCCGCCGTGTTCCCTGCCAGGATGATAATGGACTGAACCTCTGAAACTGGAAGTCACACTTCAGTTCAATGTTTCTCCTTCAAACGGACTTTGGGAGCTCAGCTCAGCGCTCCATGCAGGTCTCTGCCTCTGTTTCCATCAGTTGCTGGATGAAGGTTCTATGGTGGCATTTAAGACAGTCATCAATCTGACTACTGGGCAAGGTCAGTTCAGGCCCCCTCTCCTCTATTGCTTAGGGTCTGAGCTGGGGTCATCCTTGTGGATTCCTGGGAATTTCTCTAGTGTCAGGTTTCTTGCTAGCCCCATAATGGCTCCCTCAGCCAAAATATCTCTTTCCTTGCTCTTCGTCTCTGTCGTTCCCTCCATCTTATTTATCTTCCTCCCTCAAGTTCTATTTCCCCCTTCTTCCTCTTCAATTGAAGAGTGGGAGGAGTGAGAATATGAGCAAAGAGGTCAAGACCATATTTGGGGACACCCACTGAAACAGTTGACCTGAGCTAATGGGAGCTCACCATCTCCTGCCTGACAGGGCAGAAACCAGCATAGGACCAAACTAGTCCCTCTGAATGTAGGTGATAGTTGTATGGCTGGGGCAGACTGCGGGGCCACTGGCAGTGGCACCAGGATTTATCCCTACTGCTCGTACTGGCTTTTTGGAACTCATTCTCTTTGGATGGATACTTTGCTCAGCCTAGATGTAGTAGGGAGGGCATTGGGCCTTCCCCAAAGCAATGTGCCTTACCCTCTCTGAGGATGGGTTGGGACAGTGGTGGAGGAGGGTAAAGTGGAGAGAATGGGAGGAAGGGAGGGAGTGGGAACTGGGATTGGAATGTAAAATAAAAAAAAGATACTTTGTTTTCTTTTTTTAAA
>NW_004949106.1:4437925-4445507 GCF_000317375.1 Microtus ochrogaster | reverse complement strand
AGAGAGAAAGCAAGGAAGAGAGAGAACAAGAGATAGCTGTGTGTATGTGTACACGTACGTCATTGCATGCGTATGGAAATCAGAGAACAGCTTTCTGAAGTTGGTTCTCTCCTTCCCCCTTCACATGGTTCAAGGAATTGAACTCGGGCCATCGGGCCTGTTCAGCAAGGGCTTTCTTTACCTACTGAACCATCCCAGAAGCCCATCTTGAATTTTTTTTTTGAAATTGCCTTTCCAATGGATACAGGACCTGCATTAACCATCCTAACATAGAGTTTCCACAAAACTAGTGAAAATCCATGAACCTGAGTCACTTTCCATCTTTATCTCTAAACAAAGCCCTAGCTTCCTTTAAAGACAGAAGTGAGCTGGGCATGACGGTGCATGTCTGCAATCCCAGCATGCAGCAGCTCAGGCAGAAAGAACAGTTCAAGATTAACTTTAGCCACATGGGAAATTTCAGGCCAGCATAGGAGAGCGACCCAGTCTCAGGAAAAAGGGGAAAAAAATATGTAAGAACGATCTTTAACAACTGGGAGGCTAAGATTAATAAGGAAACAAAACCCAAAATACAGTTGGCCCTCTATTCAAAGTAATAATATGGTTCAAGAATATTGTGCTATTGATTTAAGCATTGGATCTTGCTATGGGTAGCTCAAGTAGTCATAAGACGAGGCTCCATTCCCCTACCGTGAGGGTTGAAAAGTTTGAAATGTTAGCACATCCTCTCCTGTTCTGTGTATGGTGGAACTTCTGCTTCACTTTAAGTTTGAAAAGGGGTTTCTAGTGTGCACCCATCAGGCAAACACCAAGGAGCAACCCTATGTTGGCATGAGCATCTTAGAACTCTCAGTTCTACAGCGAATCCATATGCTGAGAACAGCCTGCCAGGTAAAGAAATTGCTTTCAGCGATGACCCATTTCAAAGAGAAAAAAAAAAGCTAACTAAAAAATTTTTGCAAGTGAAATTAAATTACTCTAATGGACTACTTACCCCAAAACCTACTTATGTTTTCTCTGCATTAAAAACCATTCTAAGAAACGGTGTGAAAGGTTGTTCCATTAATAACACCGCTTGGAAAACCTACATGTTATCATCCTATAATATCCATATTCTCCATTATTTAATTCAGCATCTTTTACTGCTTAAAGTAGTCCAATTTTCCTGAAGTAAAATAAGAATTGATAGTAAGTTCAGTAAATATTAAAAGCAAGAAAGAGATGTCACCCATGTTCCTGGAAACAATCCCAATTAAACTCATTGGATTGTCATAACAATAAAAAGTTATCCTTACCATTAGAAAAATGACTTCATAATTAAAAATTAGTTTACTGATCAAGGCCACTGTCCTTGGTAAAAGCTATAAGCAATTTCTGTGTACCCTTTTCCTTCACCCTCAAGACACCATTCTGAAACAGATGTAGTTACCATGACATTTTAAAGGGGAAGAAACCAAGGTCTTGAGATGTCGCATCACTGTGACAGACTGCATGACCTTAAGAGTCTCGCCCCAAATCAAATCTCTCCTTTTCTAGTTGGGAAGTTTTCGCTGGGCCCACAGTTTGGCAGCAGGCAGACAGGTGTGCCAGCTCTCATTCCATCTCGAGGCGTCATCACACTGAGGCTCACGAGAAAGGCGCGTGTGCAGCATGGAGGGGAGGCAGCTTCCACCGCACAGGTGACATCATCACAGCCAGGGGAGGGGCAGAGCAACAGAAGACCTCAGCGGTGCTCCCAGGACTCTCCACCCCAACCCACCTCTCCACCCTGGCCTAAAGAAACACAAGTGCTGGAGAGAGAGACAGAACCAAGCAAGCCTCCCTCCATATTGGGTTACTATGCCGTCAGTCACTGTACCTTAGCTCACCCAAGCGATCACAGCAACTGGCACCAGAAGTGGGGTGAACTCACATGTGTATGAAGTACAAGGCACTGGCTCAGCTGTTAGCTTCTTGCTAACAGATGCTGCTAACTAGAAAGGATCATAAAATAGACCCTTGTTTGTAAGTGAAATAGCTGTCAAATCGGTCGCCTCTCAGCCAGAAAGCGGACAGTACAACAGGACCTACAGCTGCAAAGAAAGCACTCAGAAAATTTTGGAAGAAATCTCTGTAATTAAACAAAAATAATAAATAAATAAATAAATAAATAAATAAATAAATAAACAAACAAACTCCCATGTTGGAAACTGAGATAAAAATATTTTGTGGCTTTAAAGTTGTAAAGAAAATTAATTGTTTTCTTTTTCCACCCTGGAGATCAGTACCAGGATTTTGCATATGCTGGGTGCTGAGGCCCAGACCAGAAATGTCCTTCATGGGCTTCCTCAAATGAAGGCACTATCTGGGGGAGTGGTAGCAGGTTTAGAAGTAGGGACTAAGTGAAAGAAGGGATTTAAGAGAGCCTGCCTTTGAAGGTCCCCTGCCACTTCCCATCCTTCACTGCTTCCTGGCCATCTTAAGGTAAGACTCCGCCCTGTCAGATACTCCTGACACTAAGGTAGTTTTCCAAAGCCCATGGGACCGAGTAATCATGGTGTGAACCCTCTGAAACCACGAGCACAGTAATCTTTCAAGTATTCTGGTCAACACTACCCAAGAGTAGCAAACAGACTAGGAAGGCACTCCACTACCAAGCTTCATCCCTAGGCAAGGTACTGTTTTAGTCCTACATATCACAGGCACCCAGAAAAATCTGTTTTACTTTAATGCCACGCATATCTCATATCTAAAAATAAAGCAATTGATAGACCGCATCTCAACCATGTTTCCTTTAGAAACACTGGATTGTTTTAATCACAGGTTTTGCATCGTTTGCTAGGTTTGTTCTTTCTTATTATCTTTTTTTTTTCTCCTTTCCAGATTTAGCTAAGCATCCATTAAAATTTCATCCAAGGTCAAGCTGTATGTGCGTGCCTCTTCAGAACTGGGGAAACATCAATAGGGCACACGTCCCTATAGGAACATTCTCTCTGCCGTGGTAGTTATGTCTGCGCCCGAGTTACATAAGCTAGTCGTGTCTGAAAATTCTTGAGCCACGCTGCCAACCTGTAAACTTAACCATGCCATGTTCTTTACTCCCACCTATCCCGGAATAGAGGCTAGAATTCTGAGTAGAAGCCGATGGAAGGAAACAAAGAGCTTCGCAGAGCACTAAGGGGAGGAGTCTAAGAAACGGTGCAGAAAGAAAAGCCGTCACAAATGCCAACTTCCCCATACATAAACACCAACAATCCTCCAAGAAACCCGTTCGAGTAACTTCCCCCCCCCCCATCCCTCATGTCATCATTCTGGTCTCTTCAGCACACCCATATTTCCCCCTTGAGAAGCCTGTGTTTTATCCCAGGCCTATGATGGTAAAGGTTTTTAGGAAGGGAACCAATGTCTTTCCTGTCACTAGCGGGACCTTACGTCCCAGCCTGAGACCACTCCAATGACGCCTGCTGCTACAATGTAATTATTACTCCCAGCCGTGTCCCAAGCTGTCAGAGAAATTATAATGGACACACCACCTCTTGGTAGCCAGCTGTGTGGCGTGAAAGCCGTGAACTTCTTCGGAACTCAGTTTCTTCTGAGTTTCACTGAATGAAACTGTCTGTAATTTGTGAGTGTGGTGACCCCAGGAGATAACATTGGAAAACGCACAGAAAAGGATCATGTAAACATATCCCACACTAAAAAAAAAATAATAGCCCAAAAAATACTGAAGAGAGCGGGAGAGCACATCATTAGCAGAGCGCTTATCTAAGGACCTGGGGCCCTTGGGTAAGTCACAGCCACAGGAGCTGGGACAATCACCCTCCTGCTTGTCTTATATCCCACCAAGATCTTAGCAGAAACGAGACAGAAAGTCATGTCGGTGTGCAAAATCCTGGTTTCTTAACTCGGGGGAAAAAAATGGAGAGACTGAGGGAAGCTTATAGTCCTTTCCAACATGAGGAATTATTTTATAGAAAAATCTTAGTTCAATTTATCGGATCACCATATTAATTCATGTTGTATCTATCAAACGAGCAGCTCTGAATTCAAAAATGTCTTGACTTCTGTGAGAACTATAAACGCAGCTTACAAACTTACCTGGGCAGATAACTACATGTTGAAAAAAAATTTCAAGTGACTTGCCCTCTCTTTTAAAAGAAGGAGACTTGGAATAATTGCTGTTCCTGAATTTTCTCAGGAAAAGGGCATTATCTTGCATTCTAGGACAAGGAGTAGCAGCAAGAAGTAGACATTTGTGAGCCCAACTCGCGAGCCTCTCGCCCAGCGTACCCCACAAATCTATATTACTTATCTACATGATGCAGGCTCCAAGATTACATCCTGGAAATACAATGACCACACATTTACATCTCTGCCCATGACCACAGCAGCAACCCCTCCAGCAACACGGTTCCTGACAACCTGCTAATGCATCAACGAAGTTTACACTAGGAAATGCTGTTAGCTGCTCATTTAAAAGAACTCCCTTAACGTGTATCCTTAGTCTTCTTATTTCATCAAAGTAATACAAAGACAGCACTTTACTTAACCAGGAATCAGAGGTCTGGGATTTATTCAGCTGCTAACCCCAACAAACTTTATCGCGTAAAGTTTAACTGGAAAAAAAAAAAAACCAGCACAAGTGAGGTAATGTCCAACAGCTGGAAACAACCAGAAAAGGGTGGTTAGCCACGCCTACTGAGAACCGTATTCCTCCACAGAAGAACCAGAGAACAGCATTTACCAGTCTATTAAAAAAAAAATAGCCAAACTGCGCATTTCTGTTCCCATACAAAGCTAAAAGTCAACCGTGTATTCCAAACTATTGCAAGCGGAGCCTCAAAGGTGTGTGTGCAATCCCTGACACACACCACGACACATGCAAACATTGGAAA
Source organism: Microtus ochrogaster (assembly GCF_000317375.1). Taxonomy (NCBI): domain Eukaryota; kingdom Metazoa; phylum Chordata; class Mammalia; order Rodentia; family Cricetidae; genus Microtus; species Microtus ochrogaster. The sequence continues at coordinate 4,440,633 of NW_004949106.1, read as the reverse complement.
GGGCCGCGCTAAATGAAATAAGCTACTCACAAAATGATAAGATACTGCACTTAGATGAACTGTGCAAACTCATAAACACAGAAAACAGAACTGGGGAGGGAAACACACATGCCTGCCATCCTAGAACCTGGGTGGAAGAAGCAGGAGAATCAGGAATTCTAGGTCATTACATAGTGAGTTCCAGGCCAGTGTAGGATACAAAAGACTCTGTCTCAGAAAGGGGAGCAGGGGACAGAGACAGCTCAATCAGGAAAGCACATGTCACGTGAGCATGGGGACCGGAGTCCCAGCCCCAGCACCCATAAAAAGAAGCCAGGCATGCGGTGCAGTTTGTTATCTCATTCCCGAGACATAAGGACAAGAAGATCCCAGGGGCTCACTGGTTAGCATGTAAGCTCTAAGCCAACAAGAAATCCTGTGTCAAGAGTCAAGGGTAAGCTCCAAGCCTATAAATGTCCTGTCTCAACAGTCAAGGTGAGTTCCATACCCATAAGAAATTCAATCTCAAAAGTCAAGGTGAAAGCCCCTCTAGACTACAGGCAGGCATGCATACATACACACACACACACACACACACACACACACACACACACACACACACACAAACATATACCACAAAAGACAAGAACCAAAGTTACTAAAAACTGAAAGAAGGGAAATTGGTATGTCTGTTTAACGGGAACAGAGTTTCGGTTTGACGAGATACCAAGTCTAGTGACTGGTTCCGCACGATGGGAAACATTTTAACTTAGGACACTCTACATTTAAAGCTGGGCCAGAGAGCCAGGAGTGGTGGCTCACACCTCTAAGTATCTCAGGAGCAGAAGCAGGCAGATAACTGTGAATTCGAGGCCAGCCAGGGCTACATAGTGAGAGGGGGGAAAAAAGATAAGGTGGCAATATTTACATTAGGTGTTGCAGTACATTGAATGTTTGTGGTTCTATATAAGGAAAGTCTACTCTCATTGTCGCCTTGTGTTAGTTAGCACTGGTAGGTGGGCCTCTTGGAGGTAATTAGATCATAAGGATACACGATTCATGAATAAAATTATAGGGCTAACTAGTTCCCTTTCAGCCAATCAAAGACACTGCAGGAAGACACCTGCTCATAACCGAGAACTGGTACCCTAACCACCCCAACACCTGGCACCCTAACCTTGGCCTTCCAGTTTCCAGAATGATGAGAAACACAAGCTTGCTGTTTAAGCTATTTTAACCCAGGCCATGTTGTTAGAGTAGCTAGAACTAAGACCCACATGTTCCGTCACAACACACGTTTTCTCCTGAGCACAGAGGCATGTCCCCACAGTCCCAGCTACTCGGAGAGCTAGGAGGGGCAGGTGGAAGGGGCTCCCTGGAGCCTGGGAGTTGGAGAGCAGACCTGAGCAACATAATCATCCATCCACACATGGATGTCTTTGTACATGGAGACCAGTGTAGAACGCGAACAAGAAGAGGAGACAGACGTGCAAAACCTGGCAAGAAATAAAATTCCTTGCTTCAAGATCTAGAAAGGAGAGAAAAATCCAGTCATGGCTACCTTAAAGTTTGAGGTGAGAAAGGATATTTCTGAGGTAACCAGTAATGACTTACAGGGGTATAGACACCTAGGACACCCATCAAAAGCCTCACCCAAAGCAGCACTCTGCAGCGCTGGAAGTCGACAGCAGGGGAACATTTTATTCAAGAAAAACAAATGGCTGTGTCTTTGGACCGTGCTTTATGGCTTTTAATAATCTGTCTGTTTCCAGCATCCAATCCACAATGTCATGGCACCCTTGGAGCCAAGATGTGACAGCCATGGCAGCTTCAGACACCAGCGCTCTGGCAGCTGTCAGAGTGAGAAGAGGCTTGCAGCTTCTCGAAGAGACTGGGTATCACTGGGAACCGCCATTATTTGACCTGGCGGTCACCTGGGAAAGACCTACTCTCAAGACTCGCCATTATTAAATGGGCCTCGATGCCCACTCTGTGGGAAAGTGCTTCCCGTAGAGATCTAGAAAGTCATGCAGCTGCCCAACACTGTGGCCTGGGGCAGCGGTGCCGGCTGTGGCAATCAAGAGACGGGCCAAGGAGAGCAGCAAAACAACAACAAAAGGAGATAGTTTCTCTCCAATAAGTGGCCTGTGGTGACCTGGGGAAGTGGCTCACCAGTTCCTTCATCCAGACGACTTCACAACAATCAATGGTCCAGATCTTGGGTACACTTTAAGAACACTGGGGAAACTGCCCAAGCCACCAAACTTAACGCGTAAGTGAGAAATCCGCAAGGATCCGAAAGGGTCACCTTAGAGGAGGAATACGTGTCATTCTGGCAGGATAATGGTGGGGTGGGTGGGTGTGCCCTGTCCAGACCTGGTAGCAGGGCAGGGCACAGTATCAGCACCAACGACACAGGAAAAGTGACGAATGTCTGCATCACAGGCCTAAAAAGTGCCAAGTAAGTCTGGACAGAGGGGTTTGGAGTTACGTTTTCTATCCAGGAGAGAGATCCAGGTGAAGGAGAGAGCCCAGATGTTGCATGCTATTAACCCATAAGCTCCCCTGCCACACCGAGATGGTCCTCAGAGAAAAAGAGCGGGCTAGTCTTAAACCAGAAGAGGAGACAGCACAGAAGAAAAAAAAAACTTACAGCATGGAAACCAATTTAGCATAGAGTAAACTCAATTATAGGAAGGAAGACAAAGAGGGAAGGCAGGAGGGAGAGA
>NW_004949106.1:4429823-4437560 GCF_000317375.1 Microtus ochrogaster | reverse complement strand
TCAGACTGAACCACAGAAGACTGGGAACACTCACAATGGTGCTGAGCACAAAAACAAATTGGAGGATCATAATTCCTGAATTCAAGACAATTACAAAGCCACGGTGGTCAAAACAGTATGGTTCCGTCGTAAAACAGACCTGTAGACCAAAGTATCAGAATGGAGAACCGTTGAAACTGACAATGTGGCCATGACAGCCTCGTCAAAGAATGGTGCCGGGAAAACCGGATGCTCACACACAGACCCTTACCTCACATCACATACAAATTAACTCAAAAAAGAGTAAAGACTTAGGATAGAACCTACTGCAAGAGGCAGAGGGGAAACCCCCTGAACACTCATCTGAGAACGGCCTCTCAGACCGGATACCAAAGCACACCCCACAGTTACAATGAGACAAATGGGTGGCATCAAATCAAAGCTTCCGCAAGGAACAGCAAAAGAGCGGGAAAACAAGCATGTATTTGACAAAAGATTAATGCCCAAAATACATAAACTACTCACACAACTAGATAGCAGAAGATACAACTCAACAACTTTGAAGGGCACCCAAAGAATCAAGTAGAAAGTCTCCAAAAAGACTATGGCCTCCACAACTGTGCATAGGTACATACACCAGCACGCACACACAGAAACACACACACACACACACACACATGGTCTATCATACGACCAGTAATTAACAATCCCATCCTTGGATATTTATCCCAAAGAAATGGAGTCAGTATCTTGAAGATATAAATACATTTCCGTGCAGTTACCGTGTCATTATTGCAACATTATTCTCAACAGCCAAAGTGTTCACCAGTGGGTGGATGAAGAAGGAGATATGCTGTATATGTGTGTATACACATATGTATGACAGCCTACTATATGTGTATATGTGTGGACATATATGCCCACTCTTACAAAAGAAGAGAAAGTGGATACCCACAACACCACAGACGAACCTTGGAACACTATACTCAGTGAAACAAGCCAGACAATGATAAACCCTGCACAGTGTTATCCGTTGAAGGAGTCTAAACAATGAGACTTGCAGGCTGGAGACACACACAGCTCAGCAGGAAGAGTCCTTGCTGCTCTTCTGGAGGATCCACACGTGGTTTCCAGGACCAATGGTGAGCAGCTTACAAATAAACGCCTGTAACTCCATGGGAATCCCATGTCCGTTTCTGGCTTACACAGGCATTCACATACCTGTGGCATTACACACTTACACACACACACACACGCACGCACACACACACACACAGGGGGGGAGGGAGGGAGGGAGGGAGGGAGGGAGGGAGGGAGGGAGGGAGAGAAGAAAGAGAAATGAAGAATAATTGTTTAAAGTAAACCATTCGATTTATTAAACTATTGAGATTTTGGTCAGCTAAAAGTAAAATAATCTTACAATTACACAAGAAAGAAAAAAACTAAATTCTCTTCAACATAAGTGTGACTCATTGCCAGGTGTGGAGGCACACATCTGTAATTTCAATTGCTAAGCAGGGGCTGGGGAGACCACAGACGTGAGTCCCTCTGTAGCTACACTGGTAGTTCAAGACCAAACTAGGCTGCATAGAGAGACCCTCGCCCAAAAAAGAAAAAGAAAAGAACAAAGTATGACCCATCCATATTTCAAAATGCTTCGTATTTTTGTTTCCAAACAGCAGTTTTAGAGTAGATGAATTATCTTTCAACAAGGGTGTTAATATTTAAACTAGCAGGGGAAATGAATTCCTATAGAAGAGTTCTCTGCATTATAATCACTTTTGCTCAACAGACACTCACTGAGCCAGACCATACCAAGTGCTCCCTCAAAGGCTAATAACACACTGCCCTTGCCCTTGGGGAATTCGCTTGAAGAAGAAATTAACGAGTAGCAAACCCCTAGATAAGGTTCCGACTCTTCTTCCTACCTTTCACACACGCAGGGGCAGGCCCTGCAAGTTAGCAGTCACCTACAGCCAACTACCAGTGACGAGAGATCCTGACTCAGCATCTCGTCAGCACACGAAGGTGCTAGCTACAGTCTGGGGCCATGACTGTCTGCTGCAGTGGGTGACTCAAACGTGCCAATGCCCGCTTCCCCCCAGGTCTCTGTTTCCTTGCTTCTGCCTCCACCCTGAACTTGGCTCCTTGCCTGCTTCTACAAGACCTAGGCCTTACTTCTTACAGTACCTCCATCATGTGCTCAAAACACTACTGCAGTCCTGGACATGAGTTGTCAAAGCAAATGTAGCTCCCTTATTTTATGCCTTTTTATGCCTTTCGCTTAACAAAGACCCCTTCTGCTCACTAGATTCGAAACACTGTTTGATGTCTTGCACTGACTCCACCAAAGTAGGCAGAGGCTGCTCGTTCGTTCCTGGCTGCTCAGACCCAAAATAAACACACAGAAACTGCATGAATTAAAACACTGCTTGGCTTATTAGCTCAGGCTTCTTATTAACTAACTCTTACATCTTAAATTAACCTATTTCTATTATTTTGTATTTTACCACAAGGCTCATGGTTTACCAGTAAGGTTTCGGGCGCCTTTAGCAGTGCCATGTGTGTGCTAGGGAAGAAACATCATCAATCGTCTTATCTATCTATGAATCCTGTAAACTACAAGACTTGCCTAGAAAGATAACCTCAACAGCAACAGCAGAACAGCGCCACCACGGCTGTCCAATCAGACGTAAGAACCACTCAGTGGGAGGGAATTTCTGCCTGCTACTGTAAACCTAGGCAAGAACTCATCCCTAGAGACATCCTAGACTTTAAAAGAAAACTCACTACTATGATTGTACTAAATTAACACACTTCCTAACCTTCTAAATACTTAATGTTTATATTCTCAGATAACTAGCTACTGCCCTCTCCCATCAAAGAGGTTTCTCTTAGCTGCGGAGAACCACAGCTGGTCAAAACACAGAAGACAAATGACTGTGGCAGGTGTTAGCCCCCATGAGACATTTGTAACATATTCCCGATGGTGAAGACGTCACTGGAAAGACCGGAAGAGCCAAAGGATGCCGAGGACCGCTGCAAGATGGGATGGCGCATCCATGCACGCTCAAGAATACGGTTGCCTGCACAAGACCTGTGCCAGTACACATGCACACGTTGTCATAGCAACATAGCTAGGGAGGGGAAAGACTCGCAAGACTGACGACCTAGAAGCAGTCAGTAGTAGCTGCTTAGAGGGGAGATTCGGTTTCCTTTAGGGATGATCTCCCCAGTAGGTCACCTGTGTCTAAGTGGTCAGCTCTAAATCCACAGGCATCCTGACAGCATTAAGTGAAGTCAGTAGGCTTCAGGCACACTGTGTGTCTGTCTGTCTGTCTGTGGTGAATTCGGGAGGAGAATGTGGCATGGAAACACAGGAAGAACGAGAAGGGGAGACCAGGGGGATGAGAATGTGTGGGGCACAGTGTATTTATGTAGAAAATTCTCAAAACATGACTTTTTAGAAACTTTCAAAGAGATAAATGCTTGAGGAAACAGGTGTGCTTAACTCTCCTTACCAAGACGCGTTAACCCGTGCTGCATACAACTGTGGATTGTAGACACCTAACAAGAGTATTTAATAAGTAAAGGAAATATGGAATATGCGTAAGGAGCAGGTCCTGATTCAGCAGGTCTGGCAGAAAGCCCGAGAATGACGCAGACACTGCTAGCTGTGAGCCTCTTTCGACAGCAAAGAGCCAAGAGACCGACCGTTGATGGAAGGCTTCTGAGAGAGTTATGTAAATGACTTAGACCTCCAAGTCACATTCTGTTTTTTTTTAAAAAAGACAAAAATGCTCACCTTTTAGCATTCTGTGCCAACTTAACATCTGATTTACATAAATAGTTGCCTTTCATAAAGATCCAACTGGAAGAAACTTGTGGTTCCTTTAGCTATTAGACACTGAGTTATTGTATAGTCTCTATGTGATCGATAACGGGGCATTATACAGAGCATTGGCGAGACTTCCATGTGCTCACAACGATTACAAATCTAGGAAACAGACTCTCCAGATGGGAAACAAGTCTCCAAAACAGCCAGAGGACCAAATCTTAATGGCTAATAAATGAATAAAAAGCAATGGAACCGAGAAGGAAAATGTCAAACTAAACTCACTCCCCTCCATCCTTTCTCAGAAGACATGGACACTCATCTCACCCCGCCCTCCTGTCAATCATTGACTGAAGAAGCTACTTTGACTTCTAGGAATGTCTTCAGGAAAGGGAGAGCGAGCTTGTCCAGAATGGGGGGAAGGGGTGGGGTGATGAGAACCATTATTTTTCCGTTGTTTACCAAAAGGCAGTTGGAGACATGGGAGTAAGTAGAACTGACAGGCATTCCAGGTCCGTCCTGTGGCAGAAATACTGAGCAGGAACTGGGTGTTCAGGAGGAGAAGAAAGAACCCCCACCCCCAAGAGTCCTGTGCAAAGGGAGCATGGGACCAACCTCCCGAGAACCTGGTTAACACCCTTAGGGACACTGTGAGGCATTTCTCTGCAGAAACGCTGAGCGGGTGGTCTCTTGGGCCCTTTCCAGCTTTTTCTCAACCGCCAGACAGAAACGCCAGTTTCCTTCTAACATATCATTCTTACCTGAGAGGCTCCAGCCACCGTACTTCCCACGGTGCGAAGACTGTGGCTGTGTGAAAGCCTATATAGACCAACACAAGGAAACGCCTCCTCCTCCCTCCCTCGGACAGGGCGCTCTGCTGTCCTCAGCATCCCTGGTCCTCGGCTCTCACAGACCCTACTCTTGTTCTGACTTCAATCATCTCTGTGAGTCTTCTCCGAAGCCCGCCAAAGCTACCCTCCCCCTTCTCATGCGGTAGATGAGGGATAAGACCTCAGGTTGACCCATCCACTCCATCTAAGAGGTCCTGATTGTGCTTTATTCTCTGCCAAGGCCTCTTCCGAAACACACATCACACTGCCATCAGCTTCTCTTCTTTTTCTTATGAGATATTTCAAATATATGACCAAAAATTATTATAATTCAGAAGCTCACACAGCAGTCACCACATATGAAAACCAGACTGAACGAATGTCCCCCTTTTCAGCACACGACACGATGAGAGCACGTTTGCCTGTTCTTATCTCCACGGCCTATTTCACACGCAGCACAGAGCCTCGTCCGTAAGAGTGTCGGTGATTGCTCAGTGAAGAAAAACTAAGAGTTCTGGACTAGCAGTAAAACAATAACCATCACTACAAAGAAGTCATTAGACCAAGGGCAACGACTCCATCTTTACCACAGTCCAAAGAGAAAAGGGAGGAAATGTGCCTTCCTAAGGCACTGGAGTTAAATATAAGCGTGCGCGTTACCTGTTGGCTGGAGCAGGGAGCTGAGAAAAGCACCCGGCTTCCCTTCTAGACTTGGCTGTCTTGCCCTGGACAGCACCTGCCAGACCTGATAAAACGGTCTATGTGCTCGGAATGCCTTTTCTAGCTAAAAGATGCCGACTCTAACTCCCGGCTTAACAGAGGGGGAGGGGGAGGGGAATGATGAGTGAGAATGGGGGAAGGGGGGAGGCAGACACACAGAAAACCTAGGACCGTAGTAAGACCACTGGGGACCGTTCATCGTTTGTACGTAGGTAAGGCCTAGGACAACACAGACGGCGTCCTGTACGAGTTGGCACCAAGTCCATTTCTCCAAAGCAATACGATAAGGCAAGAGTATAAGAAAGGTCCTCTTGTTTGCCACTCACACACACCCCACTTCCCACCTGCCTCTGTTCCACCTAGTAAGCCCCTCCCCCCCCCACACACACACCTCCCTACATGCTCTCAAATACGCAGTATCCTCTTCTCCGTTTTTTTCATCACCACCATCTGCCGGTTCTGTTCTTTGGAGCACCTGTTCTTCTATTGACTCAATGAAAAATACTCTGTATTGCTTGAAAGACTATCCATGGCTGAAAATATTACTTCCCTAATCCTTTGGGGTCACTTGGACCTTCAACGCTAGGAAAAGAGATCCACATCGAAGCTTGCGCTGTGCTGGTTTAGTTGATAGCGATTCTCCCGTCTTTAGTCGTGAGCGATTCCTACTCTCGCCGCGGTTTGCTGTGAGCCAAGCGCACCACTGAGATAAGACGCTGGAGAGAACAGGAGTCAGTTTGCGACACCATCATGATAAGGACTTGATAGCCACACATCTTACTCCGCAGATGAACTATCAGCCAAGCACCTGTTCAGACAGCGTTCCATCAACATGGAGAAGTATCTGTACCCTAGCCGTCAATGGCCACAGTACCTCCCCAGTTCTGCTGCCACCACGATCTTCACGCTTGGTTTCAGTGTTTCCCCGAGATGAGGAAGTGCCGCATGCCCCCTGGGAAACTGGTAGCACGCGTGGCTGGCTTCTAGCTACTGTTCACAAGGCCTCCTCATTCTTTGGTCAGCAAGGCAGGTTAGAAGGTAGGTAAAGATGGAAAGACTCTTGCCATGCCTTCAAACACGGCAACCTGAGTTTGCTCTCTGGGATCCCAAGAAAGGTGACAGGAGAAAGCTCCTGCCACAATGACCTCCACATGTGCACCATGGTGCACACACACACACACACACACACACACACACAACACACACACATACACCACCACCACAGCCATCGCCGCCACATTCTTGTATGTATCTAAACCAGGGCTCTGCCAGTCCCCTCTGAAGCGTCTTTTCTAATTCCATAGGCGGTGGCTAACCAGAAGGGAAATCTCATCCCTTGAAGCATAAGTAACCAAGCCTCACCAGGCATTCCTCCCAGAACTAGTGCCAAAAGCTGATTCATGCCCACAGGGCACGATGCTTCGCCTGAGCATCAAATGAAAGAAACGTCTGCTATCACATACTCGACCCTACTCTTCCACACGCTTCCAGTGGTGTGGTCCAGCGGCTGACCACCACATTCCACAGAGAAAATTGGTTAAAAACATCTGGTTTCCAAGGAGAATGTCTATCTTTATCTTCCCAGCTGATCATCCAAGTGTCTCTTCAAGAAGATGCCCACCACAAGAGTGCTTCAGTAAGACTTAGGAGGGCTACGTCCTCGACCAGCCCTTAGTAACATAACACACGGAACTTGTTAGAGAAGCATTATTATGGCTTGTCCTGGAAAAACGCAATGGCGAAACAGAGAAGCCACTGTCCTTTGTTTGGAAATGGCACAAGAACATCCATGGCTTCACGCCACTCTTGGACAGAGCTTCATAACAGGAATTGATTAAGGATTGGCTCCCAAAAGAGATCGGGAATGAATGAATGGTTAAACCCACAGATAATTGCTTTGAGTTTGTCATTTTTCCATATGCATGACACGGAGTCCCTTCTTCTCAAACGCAGAGATTCACATTGTATATCTGCCTGGATATTCATGTCCCTAAGGATGCTGATGACTCGCTGGACAGGGACATTTAGATCACAACAGGTTGATGACCACTTCAGAGTATAGATAGAGCTTTCTATTTGAAGAGTCAGGTGGTCCTCACAGTGTTTCAGACAGAGAGCATTTCGGATTTCAGAGTTCAAACTGGGTATTCTCAACCTGTTATTTTCATCACTATGGTTACACTTCGGTGGAGTTTTGAATGACTGGTCAAACTTAATGAAGTAGAAATACAACTTAATAATAGCAACAGTAAGGGCTTGGAATGTAGCTCAATGGTAGCGTTTGCCTAACAATTATGAAGTCCTGAGTTCCGTTTCTAGCCACACACACACACACACACACACACACACACACACACGGAAGTGGAAGAGATA
>NW_004949106.1:4426626-4429481 GCF_000317375.1 Microtus ochrogaster | reverse complement strand
GCAGCCAAGAGCCCCGGTTGATCTTCCAGAGGACCTGCGTTCGATTGCCAACACCCACATAATGTCACACAACCATCTATAACTCCAGTCTTAGGGGATCTGATCTCCTCTCCTGGCCTCCACAGACACGGCACACACACACACACACACACACACACACACACACACACACGGTGCACAGACATACATAGATGCAGGCAAATGATCCATGCACACACAATAAAAATATATGTGTTAATAATGTTTTTAAAAGATATAACAGAATGCCTAGTGAAGTCATAACTGTGCTCCTATCTCAAGGCCCTACAGAAGCCCTACCAGCCCATGTTACTTCTCCGACCTCACTGCCGATCTCTACCCTTTCCTCCCCGGTACCTGCAGAGGATCCTACTGTTCTCCTTGTGGTCTCTGAACACATCCAAACACAAACCACCCTACAGGCCAGAAACGTGTACTGGCCACTCCCTCCGCCTGCAATTCTCACCATTGTCTGTGCACGTAAGCAACTTCTCTTACTTCCGCCCCACTCTCCTCCGCTTGAGGCCATTTTCTCTGTGAGGCGCACTCGGCCACGTTTGCCCATTCTCCTATCCTACACCGCTTTCTTTTTTGTTTGACTTAGTATCCTGGTCTTCAACAGAACGAAAACTCCACATGGTTGGCACCCGTTGTTTTGTTCTCTGGCAGATAGCCAGCACCAACATCAGACACCAACTCAAAAAACCCACTTGAATGAATAAATGAACAAATGAAATTCTCTCTTCTCCTCTGTAGCCACCAATCTGTGTAGGGATCTTTCTTTAAGGCTCAAACGGAAAAACCGCAAGCTATCAAAATTTTAAGGAAAGGCATTACAGCCACAAACAGCGTTAAAGCCGGACAAGGTCAGGAGTTGATTTAAAGTTTGGCGAGACTAATTACAGAGAGTTACTTTAAAAGCCAATCCATGAAAGAAATCAAATATGCAATTTTCTAATGACCACACTTTCTTAGTGATTTGTTTTAGCCATACAATAGATATGTCTACATATATTCTGCCAACATATACAAGCACACACAAAGACATACAAGTTGAACAAATCCAGAAGTAACTAAGGGCATTTTTCCATCAGGTGACTTTCATCATATAAAAGCCAGCAATCTGAAATCCAGATGTGGCAGTGTATGCCTATAATCCTAACACCTGGAGGACTTCAAGTTCCAGGCCAACCAATGTTACATAAAAGACTCAAGTTCACATTTTTTTTTAGACTTAGCTACTCTTTTTATACGTGTGTGTGTGTGTGTGTGTGTGTGTGTGTGTGTGTGTGTGCTTGCCTGGGTTTGTATGCACCACATCATCAATTTGCCTGGCCATAAGATGATGTTGGATCCCCTGGAACCAGTGAGCCACCTGATTGGGTGCTGGGGACGAACCCTAAGTCTTCTGCAAGAACAGCAGGCGTGCAACTGTTGAGCCATCTCCCCAGCTCCCCGAGTTCATGATGCGGATCATAATTAGGAAACCATGCTGGTTTCCCTGGAATAATGTTTAATCTTGGCGGTCAACTTACTGGAATTTTAAATCACCATGTGAACCAGGGTCACATCTGGAAGGGAGTTTCTAGACGGGTTTGCGATGCAGGAAAACTCACCCTAAATACAGATGAACAATTCCATGGGCTGGGGACCGGTGCCAGAGAACATAAAGGAGAAAGTCAGAAGGACAGGAGTATTCATTACTCTCTGGTTCCTGGCTGTGGATACAATGTAGCCCACTATCTCAGAAAGTCCACCTTCCCCACCAGGATGGACTATATTCCCTTTAACAAGAAACCCAGTAGACGACTCCTTCCTTAAGTCAGATATTTGAGCACAGCAACAAGGAATGTAACTCAGAAATGTGAACGAGTCCAGTTGGTTGCCTTGATGCTCTTTCCAGTTCGTACCACATTTTACTCACAAAAATGTCCTTGGCTGGGGAAAAAAAAAATCACTTAGTCATCATATTTATAAAGGAGATAAATAAATTTCATTCTTATTCAGACACGCTGGCCAAGCTCCTAAGGACTTTGGTGGACTGAGTGCTGGGAAGAAGAGAACCATAATTAATACCTGCTGGCCAGCACTGCAAGCCAGCCATTCCAGACAGACACGCTCTTCAGCTGAAGCCACGGGAGCTGGAGCCACGGACTTCATACATACAAAGCCCAAACCCTCATCGGGTTACTTGCACAATGAAACTTTGCCCGGGATGTATCGATGCACCAAATATTTTCTGATGGGCTCCCTGTGAAAGTCTAAGACCGAAATCCAACTGGAGACAGAAGAGACGGGAAACAAGGGCTCCCCTATTGTTCTGGGGGACTACAAGAATGTGGGAGTCAAGACTAAACGGAAGCATCCGTGTTCTGGACTCTGAGGAAACATCCAAGAACTGTGTCTAACATTGGATGGTGAAAACGGGCATTCAAGTGTGTACGGGCCACGTACACATTCAATCTACCAGCAAGTGTTGGAGCAACTGACTTCTCAAACCACAGGGGTCATCCCAGTGTGTGTCAGCCTCAAATAAAGGACAAGACGTAATTCTTGTTGTCTGAAGACAGTGCTAGGGACTTAGAACCACGACAGACACTTTATGACTTTTAACGCACCTTCTCTCTACATGTGTAAATAGATCCCAGGCTTTTGTCTTCCCCACTATCTTTTTCCTTTGCCTTTCCCAGGTTCCAACGCCTTCTTATTTTCTTACTGAACATTCAAGAAGTAAAAGACCGACCTTAAGCAAGCTCAAAATCTGGTGTCAGCTAGGTATGGTGAGACACAGTATTTGGGAGGTTAAAACAAGAGGGGCCTTGAATTCAAGGCCAGCC
>NW_004949106.1:4423158-4425841 GCF_000317375.1 Microtus ochrogaster | reverse complement strand
TCATTTCCAGAGTAATCCCATAATTTTATCACCCAAATTTTTAAAAGTAGAGAAAAGTTAGTAGCGACAACATGGTACCATCACAGCAAACCAGAAGGTCTGGTCACTCTTCTAATCTCTCCTTTATATCCTTCACATCCTGATGCAGCCTCCTGGGCCTGAAGAAGCAGCCCTGCCCCTGCTGGAGCCACTAAACTTCATGACCAAGCCTAGCAACAACAAAGTATCTTGGGCTGTTAGTCCCAGTCCAACAAACTATGCGTAACGATCCCATACCCCCCCACCCCCACTCTCATCCCATACCCCTAGCCCATCTCCCCATTAAGCAGGTAGCAATTCACTACTGAGTACCACAACAAGCCAGGTCCAGGGCAAGCCCATGCCAGGAGCACTTTTTTAAAAAAAAAAAAAAGCAATTCACAACAGAGATGCCCACCACATGAGGCCACAGGCATCAGGACACAAATTGAATATCAAAGATTTAAGACACCAGATTGCTAACAGATAACATTGATAACAGAGTCCATTCAACAGCAGGCAGAGGCCCAAAGTCATCCCTCCTCCTACAAAACACAGTCCCCAAGAAAGAATGCCATTGTATCTGTACTCAACTACAGTAACAAGCTGGGTTTCTTTTTCATTTGCTGAGGTCAGAGGCAAAAGATTCTTGAAAGGAGTAAGAACGAATGTTTCCCTCCTTAGAGAACACTGCCCGAGTTCTTCAGAGCCAAGCTCTTTTATGTCAAGCCCCTCGTTCAGCTCAAACACCACTTGACCATTAAATTTAATCTTTGCTAAATAATTGCTAAAATATTTTCCCTCGCGTGCATCACAAGGAAGAACCGACGTTTGATCCAGTTGCAATCAAGAGCCCAAAATCTCCAGAATCAGAAAACCTACAGCTAGACGATCAAACGTTCACAGGACTTGGAGTTCCTCTCTGGCAGCACAATGCTTCAGGGAGATCCACTGCCGAGAGGCACTGCACCCCTACCCCCCACCCCTGCTGGGTGTCACAGTGAAACAAATATCCAGGGACAGGTAAAATCATCACGGAAGTAATGTCCATAGTTGAGAGTTTGGGGGCCAAGGCTGGAGGTCAGCAAACTGCCAAGGAGAAAGAAAAGAAACTAATTCCAGCAGATGCAGATGAAACTAACGTCCTTGAGGCTTGGGGACATCATGAGTCCAAGGTCCCAAATATCCCCAAAGATCAAGAGGAGTGGGACTAGCTCTCTTCACAAGTGGTAAGATACTTTGAAGTTCAAAGGCAACTGTGTTGCTGTAACTGTTGAAACTGTCTTACCTATGCCCATCTAGTAATAAAACAAACAATTCAGTGATGAGTTGCTAAGCGTTAAAAAGAACGAAACTATGTAGGTTGTTGGCTAACAAATGTCCCCTTTAAGAGGTCACAATTACCTCTTTATCGCCTTTCACCCCACTTGGTTCCGCCTCCCAGTAATCCAGCCGACACACTCTGAAGTGTACAATGCCCCTTTCTGCCTGGCTTCCTCTTGTCAGCTAGGGACACCATCTGTCCTGCACTATAAAAACAATCTCTGCAGGGATCTTCCGAGGACCAAACAGATTAGCAGCATCCAGATCTTGACACGGTTAATAACACTCCCACCAGATTAGGACTCTTGCACTCCGAACTCCAGAGACAAAACTTCAGAACTAAGCTTGCCTTGTTTGTCAGCGATGGGGGTGACATTTTAAAGATGACCTCTTGGCACATAAAGCCATCTGTTGGGGGGGGGGGCGGAGGGAAAAGAGAGAGGCGGACTGACTCTCTAGGGCAATAGAAGAAATGAGCCCTTCAGGGGATAGGAGAAGCAGTAAAAAGAAAATCCTATTTACAAGACAAACAAACACATCAAATTTCACAATGTCTAATAAAAGACTACTAAAATTACTTATTTTTCTTCTAAAGGACAAAGAACACACAGACACACAAACTATTCAAGAAAAAAAAAGGAAAAAAAAAACAAGTTACACACTTCGGCAAAGGCATACGTACAAGAATCCCAAGTTGCCATGACTCTAGAAGACCAACGCAGAAATCTTATCCACAAATGCTAAAGGCCGCGGTGAAGTTTGCCTCTTGTCCACCTCTGTCCATACGATCATCGAAGCTGTCCTTTTCCAAGTTTAGTATTGACTGAACCTTTCCCACTCTACTCGTGAGCTCCCTGTGCTGACTCCAAAGACTCCCAACTCGAAAAGGAATAACTGGGCCGGTGATGGTGTTCCTAAAATTAATCATAATAAGCAGCTGAGCGCCGCTACCGGGAGAAGACCAGGCATAGGGAGCCAGACCTCTGCAGCTGCACGTCCTCCCAAACGTCTACGTCTAAATCTGCAGCCCGGGTTTCCTCCAGGCCCCAAGCTGCAGCTGAGGATGCTCACCACACACTCCAAACCGAAGGCAAATGAAGCCTCCTCTCCCTCCGAGTGATGCTCGCCGGAGCCCCCAAGTCCCAGCTCCCCGGAATCACCGAATCAGCAGGAGCGTCCGGCGCGGCCGGTCTCCGGGCGCTTCGGGAGCAGAATGTCAAATGAATGACCGCGCCAGGGCGCGAGGGAGCCAGACAAAGCCGCCGCCCGCTACCTGCGGCGCGAGCGCGGGGCCCGGGCCGCGCACTCACCTGGGCGGGAGGGCGGGCTGCGGGTGGGGACC
>NW_004949106.1:4417520-4422693 GCF_000317375.1 Microtus ochrogaster | reverse complement strand
ACCTCCAGCCGCGCCGCCGCCGTGTCCGCTGGACGCCCGGGCGGCATCGGCTCGCACCGCACTGAGGGCGCAGGGCGCGGGGTGGGGGGCGCCTGCACGTCGGGGACCCGGGAGCCTGATCCAGCAGAGCCCGGGAGAAACGGCCAGAACCGGGCCGCGGGGGACCTCCCTCAGGACGGCGCTCCAGAGCAGAGCGGGGCGGGTGCTGCTGCGGAGCGAAGGACGTGAGCATTCCTAGAGGCTTCGCGAAGGATGAAAGGGACCCGCTGAGGTCATGGAGACAAATCTCATCCTAAATTCCTCCCGAAAGCTGAGTCAGGGGCGGCATGCCTCAGTTTCCCCATCTGTAAGAACAAGACAGTTAACACACATGTCACACACAGACACGGGGTGGGGTCAAGATGAAAAATGTATTATTAAAATCGCATTTGACTTAGAGAGGACACTAAAAACTAAATTTTGCTGTACAGATACTTGGCACTTCCCATGTGTTTTTTCTGCAGCATCTTCTTTGAATCTCCTTTTAGAAAAAAAATAAGTAATAATGTAAGGTTGAAATGTAAGAGTATGCCCCCTCAGTACTTACATGGTGCCTATCTAGAGAGCTACTTGGTTTGTAGATCAACTATATTTATGCAGGAAGAAAACAATACTTCTTCACCCCGAATTATGGATGTGCATACTTTTTGAATGTGGGTACTCAGTATTGTGTGTCTCCCAACGCTCATTTTCTTAGTAGCAGTGGTTCATATAGGTCTCTCAGACACAATGAGTTTTTGAGGTTCCTGGATACTGGCACATCCTTAGACAAGCCAGCCATCATCTTCTAGACCACAGTACTTGGCTAGGGGGTGAACATAGTAGTCCAAAAATTCAGTGTGGGGCTTTCTTCGGATCTGTTCAGGAAAATGTAAAACTATTCAAACTAGTATCACTGAAACTGAAAGCTCTAGCTCAGGCAACAAAGACCACTAGAGTCGGCCAGGAAGTCAACGTGGGAAGAGAGGTTGAGATGAAGATGAGGGTGCCTGGCCCCGGAAGGGGCAAACGTGTCCAGTCAGTCACTTTAATTTACTTTCGGTCACGGGTCACAAGAAAAGCCATGCTGTGTTTGTCCTTAAATGTGTCATCATAGGCATCACTGATGGACCACTAAAGGTCCAATTCCAGTCCTATTGACTCGGGGCCAGCATCCTCTGTGATAGGAATCCTGCGGGATGCCGTGAGCCAATCTCTACCGTTAGACCCAGGAGTCCCGCACCTGCAACCCTTAGCATTCCATATTGACTGACCATGGTCTTTTAACTGAAAAGGACAGAAACGAACACAGGCAAAGTGGATGTCCTGGGTTGTCATTGTTGGGGATTGGTTGGGTTTTTTTTTTGTTGTTTTTTTTTTTTGAGGTATTGTTATCCTTATAAAGCAATCGCAGCTGTCTAAAACTTCCAAATATATCGACCACAGTGACTGAAGTGACAAAACTTACTTGACTATACATTTTTATAGCAAAATCATCCTAAAATTATAAGACTTCAATGCCTGACTGCCACCACCATCCATGTAGGTTGCCCCTGATCAGGCCCCTGACTGGGTCCCAGCCTTTTCTTGTCCTGCTCATTCCAAGAAAATTCTTAACTAGCCAACTAGCTTAATATTCAAAAATGTTACTTTGTAACATTTAAATACTTCTTTGTAATTTAAATACTTCTCCTGTCTTGTAAGACTCCAAACATTTAGCAGTGACTTTCTCCTGGAGGAGGGGGGTATGCGGCCCTTAACATCACACATGTGACAATGTCTTAATCTTCCCTCTGATATCTCCTTTTTTCTGTGGAGATGACCAAGTTTGTAGGTGTTTATCCTGACCTCTTATCCAGAGTGAAACCCAAAAGCCTATTTCAAGACATTTAACCTGCAGAGGCCTCCCAGGTCCATAGAGGTGGCCCTAGAGACATGTCTGTATGGTTTTATACATTAAGAAAGCTTCAAAAGTGAGATACTTTTGTCTCAAGAAATATGTTGCAAGATGAATGTTTAGGAACTCCCATAATTCAGAGACTGGAAAACAACCTCGATCCTGTTATGAGTTGTTACAGGGGGTAAGGCCTTTGGAAGGGCCAAAAGTCATGAAGGCACTCCTAACAAGTGGGGCTAGGGAAAAATGCTGGGACTGAGCCCCTGGAAGCTGTCTCATCCCCTCTGTCATGCCAGGATAGAGGTAACAGTTTGCGACCCAGAGTTAGGCCCACCCAAGCCCAACCGTGCTAACCGCTTGCTCTTGAACTTCCTCTCTTCAGAGTCATGGAAAGTGAGTTTTGTTGCATTTAATCCACCAGTCTATGCAGTCCGTGCTGATTCAAGACTTGTCTCTCTCTTCATTCTCTCTTCCTCTTTATCAGAATTCCCCTTGTGCCTGGCAGAACTGGAGTAGTTTGGAAGCATTTCAGGACTCTGGCAGCAAGGGAGGCGCTTTCCTTCAGTTCAACAAATGGGTGTAGTCCCTGATACACCCTACACCTTCACTCTTTACATTTCAAAGGAAGTGCACACACTTTTCAAATCACAGCACTCGAAGGGTGGAAAGAAATGACAGAAATTAATCACCTGAGCACAAGATGGCCTTGGAACACCCAGATCTATAGCAGTTCGTCCATCAAGAAGAAAGTAAACAGAGCCGTAGCTAGGAAATGGTGGGGGGGCAAACGATACCCATTTAAAGTCCTGTGCACATCTGTGTCATGAGCACACGTGTGTTCACACCTACATGGGTTGTATCATGCTTGAAGATCAGAGGACAACACTGATTTTTTGTTGTTGTGGTGGTGGTTGTTATTGTTTAAAAGATTCATGTGTATATATCTGCGTGCCTTTGTAAGTGTGTGTGTATCTGTGTCTGTGTGCCTTTGTGTGTGTATATATGTCTATGTGCCTTTGTAAGTGTGTGTGTGTATATATGTCTGTGTGCCTTTGTAAGTGTGTGTGTGTGTCTTTGTGTGTATATATGTCTGTGTGCCTTTGTAAGTGTGTGTGTATGTGTTTGCTTGTCCTTATCTCGCAGGTGCCATGATGACAGAGGACAGCAGGATCCCCTGGAACTAGAGTTACAGGTGACTGTGAGCTTCCTGATGTGGATGCTGGGTACTGGACCCAGGTCTCTGAAGAGCAGTAACCACTCTTAACCACTGATCTGATCCATCTTTCCATCCCAAAATATTAACAATAGGTTTGGGATGTTTGTGTGTGTGTGTGTGTACATGTGTTTGCTACTTTATGAGACAGGGTATTACTTTCTAGGCCTACCTAGCCTGGGACTAACTACATAAACCAGGCTGGCCTCAAACTCACAGAGATCTGTTGGTACTGACTCCTGAGTGCCCAGCTAACCTCTGGTTTCTCTACTTACTTTCTACTTTGTTTGAGACAAGGTCTAACTTTCCCATACTTCAGGTAGGTGGTCCCGGCCTTCTGGGGATTCTCCTGTCTCTGTCTCCCATTTCCCAGTCAACCTCGAGGAATTCCGATGTCCCTGCTTTTGTCACAGCGGCTGTAATTAATTTACCATACCACAATTCACAGATGCCTATGATGAAACAGGCTGTAGATATGAGTGGTTTTTCTCCTAAACTACAGCTTCAGGCCACAATAACTCTGCTAGTCAGCTAGCTGGATGTTTGAAACCTGCCTCAAACTTGGATTGATCCTCCTGCCTCAGCCTTCTGAGGGCTCAGATTGTACACATGTGCCTCCTCCTGTGCTAATTCAAAGGTAATTTTCCTTATCTGAAGACTGTTTTGTTTTTAATGTATTATTTTTACAAACTTCATTCTTTCTTTTTTTATGCAAACAAGTTGAGCGTTTCAGAGACTCCCTCAAAGACGTGAGTGCAGCGTAGATAAATTTGTTATTCCATTGCGGAGGCATCAGCAACATCAATGCGTCTGTGGATCTGGTACTTTGTGTTGTGTTCCTGATTCTAATTTGAACTATCCTTTTTGTTAATAAACCATTTTTTTATCTAAAAGAAAAGCCAAATTAGTCAAATAAATTCGATAAAGAGTTTTTTTAATTAATTCTCGATACTTTTCCTTTAAAAAAGTTCAGATTTCTGCATTTTCTCCCGACTTCAAGCTCACAGTGGTGGCCGCTGAGATCATTTGGCAGCAGCTGTGTTGCTATGCCCAGACGGCCCTGGTCACCTCCAGCACACCTCCTCCATGGGGGCTGGCCCTCTGGGCCATCTAAACTGAAAACTATCAGCTGGTTCCACCTCTGGACACTCAGCTGGGGTTTGCTTTGTGAAGCCTGTGACTGTCGAGATTCATCCTCGGAGGTCCCAGCTTGCGGGATGCTGAGCGTTGCTCCTGGCTAGTCTGAGCTCCTCTCAGTTGACTGCCCCTGCTGCACCAGGCTCCTCTAAACTCCGCTCCTGTGGGCTATGTTCATGTTCCGTAGCCTAGCTCGGCAAATCTGGGCACAGGGGTTCTCAGCGGTGTACCTCTTGGATTTGCCTTGAGGCGGCCGACCTCAGGGCTATGCCTGTGCAATCTGCGGCACCCCTTACTAATATCTAAATATAACCAATGCGAGAGTCCCTGCTTTATCATACTCAGACGCCCATCTGGGCCAAACTGAATAAAGGACATATACTTTGAGGAGCACATCTGTGACATTAGGGTCCTCTTCTGCTTCTGCCTGCCTTCTTTTTCTATGAGTTGCTATAACTATCAGGGATACTGTTCCTTTCTCTTCCTCCTATCTTCCTACATCTTCCTCTGGCTTGTAACAGAGCCTTTGGGCTTCTAAATGTTGTAGTAGAACTAGATCTAAGGCACTCTCAGAGGAGACAAAATTAGAAGAGCTTTTTAAAATGTCATCCTTGTATAACTGACAAAATGTATATGAATTTCTCAATAAGTTCGATATAATTTCTCATTTAAAGAACCAGCTTCACAGCTAGGCGGTGGTGGTACACACCTTTAACCCCAGCACTCCAGGAGGCAGAGGCATGTGGATCTCTGTGAGTTCAAGGCCAGCCTAGTCTACAGAGAGAGAGAGTTCTCATATGGCCAGGGCTACACAGAGAAATCCTGTATTGAAAAAAAAATGAAGAAGAAAAGGAAGAGTAAGGAGGAGAAAAAGAAGGAGAAGATGATGAGAAAGGGGAAGAAAAAGA
>NW_004949106.1:4399949-4417395 GCF_000317375.1 Microtus ochrogaster | reverse complement strand
AAGAAGAAGAAGAAGAAGAAGAAGAAGAAGAAGAAGAAGAAGAAGAAGAAGAAGAAGAAGAAGAAGAAGAAGAAACATTAAATTGAGTTGAGGCTGGCTTGAAGTTTCAGAGGTTCATTGCAGGGAGCGTGGCAGGAACAGGCCACCACTCCTGACGCTGGTAACGAGAGGAGGTAGCCTCAGTTGAGAAAATGCCTTCATAAGATCCAGCTGTCAGCAAAACTGAAGGGCGTTTTCTAAATTAGCGATAAATGGGGGAAGGTGTGGGTCTCTGTGAGTGGGGCCACCCTTGGGTTGATGGCCCTGGGTTCTCTGGGAGAGCAGTCTGAGAAAGCTGCGATGAGCAAGCCAGTAAGCAGCACCCTTCCATGGCTTCTGCATCAGCCTCTCCGTCTAGGTTCCTGCTCTGTGTCAGGTCCTGTCCTGACTTCATTAGTGATGAACAACCATGTGGAAGTGTGAGCCGAATCAACCCTCTCCTCCCCAAGTTGCTTTGGTCACGGTATTCCTCACAGGAACAGCCACCCTGAGACCCCTTATAGCAGTTTCAGTCATAGAGGAAGAGACCCCCAAATTCTTTGTTGACTGATTGTTTACATTTCCACAATTTCTGAAGATTAAAAGTAAAAGAAATTAAGATAGGAAAGTTATCACTAAAGAAGGAACTACTGTCATTATATATCTAAAAAAATACCTTGGATGATTTGAAAATACAGTATGTCTACTATCATTTTCATATTTTTTTTATTGGTGGACAAATACTTCAGGAAAAACCATTTCGAAACTTGGTTTAAAACTGTGACCCAAGACACGACCCTGTTGACTGAGAAAGACTGTGGGTGTAGCTTTTGGCCAAAGACAAGACACTTTTCCCAGAAACTGTGTCATTACTGACAGTTGTGCCAAGAAGTTGGTGGTGAGCCTTGGTTCAAGGTCACACATAGGTGACATAGCAATTAATCCAGGAAGAATTAAAGTGGCATAGTAATATAGGAAGGACACTAAAAGCAAAAGTGAAATCACATCAAATATAAGACGTTTGATTGTGGTACCCTTTTAAGTGGTGTCCCTCACTTATGCCCTGAGGCCAGTGTGACATTATATCCACTGTACCCTTTGACCCTGGTTTCCTCTGTACGTCAAGCCAGTCCTTGGAACGTGGGTCTCAGCATTCTCTTCCCTTCCCTGTGCCCTGGGAGGCTTACCCATGTGGGCTACACAGTGGCTCCTTCAGTCACTAGAGCAGAGGCCAGAGCATCCCTCACACCCATCTCTCCTCTATTCCTACCTCAGCAGTCCACCTTCCCCTGCTCCAGCCCCTCCTGGGCTCCGGCGACATACTTTCCCCTAGTCCTCTTTGCTTGTGGATAGCAGCAGCTTTCCCTTGCTCCTCGGGTGTCTCAAGAGTCCTTGTTCTAACTCCTCCCAGGCCCCTGTGAAGGGACTTTTCATGCTCCCCACAGTATCCGAGCCCAGCAGGCCTTCTACTGTGTGCAGGGTATTCTGGCAGGCGTGTTTTAGGACGTTCACACTTTGAGAGGTGGTGGTGGAGTCACAGAAGTGTATTTACAGTTCCGATCAATAGATTTCAGATCGATGGAACCTGAATCCATTGCCATCAGGTAATCTAGCGTCATTGAGTGTTTACCTGTTTTGATGCTGAATAGGATACCCACATTTCCACTTATTGGCCTATAGATGAAGAGAACTTTTGATGTTAGAACTTTGGGGCCATCAGTTCAAGGCTCTGCCATCAGGTAGAAAATAACACAGAAGGTTCTACAGACCCGATGCTTGCTTCAAGTTATTGAGGTATCACTCTCAGAAGAACTACAGACATGGAACACTTTAAGGACTCTTTTTCTGCATGATTTGCTTTTGTGTTCTTTGGATATAGGTTTATGCTTTTTATAAAAAGCGGGGCAAGAAAGACTTAGATGGCTTAGTGGGTAAAGGCACTGGAGAAACTGAGTTCGATCCCCAGAGCCTCCATGGTGAAAGGAGACAAATGGTTCATGTGAGTCATGCTCTGACCTCCACATACACATGCTACAACATGCAAAGCACACACGCAATTGATCCATTACTTTAATAAATACAGAAATTGCCACATAAGTGGTGAGAATAAGCGAATTACAACTAAGAAGCAGTATCAGTGATGGCTACCAGCGAGAGGTGAGTGAAAGACCAACCGTACGTGCAAGAGGACATCCGCTAAGCTTGGGATGTCATTGGGCTGGCAATGGGCTTCCCAAGCATGCATAAAACCCTGGCTAGGTCCCCAGCACCACACAGACCAGGCTTGCTGTTGCACCAGCAATTCCATCCTCAGGTGCTGTGGGACAATGGTCGTTTATCCTGTTGCTTGTATTATTTTTAATAAAACACTCGTTGGCAGGAAGTATAGGCTGAGTGAGGAGAATTCTGGGAAGAGGAAAGATTCAGTCTGTAGTTGTCATCCAGACACAGAGGAAGCAAGATGTGACTGTCTCGCTGAAAAAGATACCAAGCCATGTGGCTAACGCAGACAAGAATTATGGGCTAATATCAATTATAAGAGTTAATAAGAAGCCTGAGCTAATAGGCCAATTGGTTTATAATTAATGTAGGCCTTCGTGTGTTTGTTTGGGACTAAACAGATGTTGGGACCTGGTGGGGCAGAAACCTCAGTCAACACTCAGGAGGACCAGAAGTTCAAAATCATCATTAGTTATTACCTAAATACATCAGACTCTGTCTCAAAAAAAAACATATACTGTATGATTCAACAAAAATAAAATCATATACTAAATGGTTCAACAAAAAAAAAAATAAAACACGTACTATATGGTTCAACAACAACAAAAAAAAAAAGGAAAGTCATCAATGCTAAGCAGAAGTCAGAACAGTGGTTACTTTGGGTAGAGGTTATGGGTCAAACAGTGGCTATGAGGGGCTTCCTGGACACTAGTGATCCCTTCCTTAAGCTGATTGCTAGCCATGGAAGGGGATCCTTTTGTGCAAACTTGTTGGAGTACGTTATAATAGGGTGTGGGTTTTTGTGCTTATATTTACTCAAATAAAACGTTCTGAAAATGTCAGAGCTTGCTCCTAATAATGTGGACCCACCGGCCAATTGCCACTCCCCTGTAGCCCTCAAACGGGGTACCAAACCACAATCCCACAAGCTTACCTGATATCATCTCAAGCACAAAGATCCCACATCACAGCAGTTTCCCATCAGCTCTTAGACTTGTTGGATGTTTTCCAGATGAAATACAGCACTCTCGAATGACGGCACTCTGCTTCCATTCAAAGTAAATGCTGAGAAATCATTCCATTCTAAAAAAATAAAAAAATCCCATTGATATCTTTTAAACATTTTTTTAAACCCCATTCCTTTCCTGGTAGATCAATGCGGTGATTTGTAACTGGATCTATGCTTGTGTTTTGGAGTTTCCTTCCCCACTTACCTCGTGAGATGTGGAATTTCTGCTGTAATGTCAGTGTTTGTGCCTTTTCCATTAAGATGTTGAATCCTGATTCCCAGGGTGTAATATTAGCAAGAAGGCCTGTGGAGGCAATCAGAGCATGAGCGAAGGACCTTA
The DNA here is from genome assembly GCF_000317375.1 of Microtus ochrogaster. NCBI lineage: Eukaryota > Metazoa > Chordata > Mammalia > Rodentia > Cricetidae > Microtus > Microtus ochrogaster. The sequence goes on along the minus strand of NW_004949106.1, from coordinate 4,413,808 downwards.
TTTAAAAAAAAAAAAAGCCTTGAGAAGTTTGCTTGCTTTGTCATTCTGTGAAGGTGTAGTAAAAGGCATTATCTATCTATGAAGGAGATAGTCTTTCCCCGGATACCCAGTCTGCTGGCATCTTCATCTTGGACTTCTCAGCCTCCAGAAATATGAAAACTAAATCTGTGTTGTCTATCAGCTACCCAGTTTATGGTAATTTGTTATAACAGCCCAAACAGGCTGAAAGAGTCTGCTCACATCTTGGCATCCAAATTTTGGGACCATGTCCATCCCCACTTTAACTTCTATTTAAACAGACACGTGCACCAGGGGCAGGGCATCTTTAGTCACAATAGCCAAAATGTTCAAACCATGCACTTCCAGAAACAATGGAGCAGAGAAGTAAATATGGTGTATGATTATGGTGAATATAACACAGTCTTTAAAAGGATGACCTTGAAGACATTAGGCTGCAATCCAGCAGGCGCAGCAGAACAAATATGAGGTCCTTTGGGTAATCAGAGTCAAAGATAATAAATGGAATAGTGGTTTTCATAGCTGCTGGGGAGGGGGGCATGAAAGCTGTTGGTTAGCCGGAACTGAGTTTCAAATTGTTGAGATAAAAAGACTCTGAAGATGGCTTGTGTACCAGTGTGAATGTCTGTTAACTGTGCACTGAAAATGATTAAGATGGCAAAATTTTATGTTTTCTGAAGTCTTATTCACCTTTTTTACATAAAATTAAGCTGAAGACACGTTGTTAGGTGGAGAACACAAAATCAAACATAAAACCTTCCAAAAAGCATGATGCTTGGAGATCTAGTTGCCCCCAATGCAGGGGTAATGTTTCCTTCATTTCTGCATCTGGAGATGGAGTTCATTGAGCTCCTTATTGGTCCTTAGTTACTGTGTCTGAATAGAGACCATGAAACCAAGCTTATATGCTCACCGCACGGGCCACACAGGGTACCTCAGCTTGTTGAGCCAGCGTCTCTTCCCTGTGAACGCCTTAGGAGGCTGAGCCCTACTTGGCAACTGTTGCCATGCCAGAGAGGCTTTGTTTAAATGGCACTCAGCTACACCACTAATGTGCACTAAAGAAACCATGCAATACAGAACTGGGGCGGGGAGGGGATTATATTCTAGTTTGCTTTAACTCTTCTGAAAGAAGCTATTTTCTCCAGGTAGTATCATGTAATTGTTTCTGATGATGACTAGAGTTTATTAGCTTAGGCCTTTGATTGCTTTGGTTTTACTTTGTTAATTTTAAACAAGATATCTCTCATGACCTAGCTACCACATGAAACAGAAACACTGTAGATCTCTTCTTTTAAGCAAGAATTCTAGCTATTATGATTTCTTTCATGGATCTTCAACATTACAAAACTTTCCAAAACACTTAGTGTCAACATTACAAAATTAGAAAATTACAGTATGATTAAGATTGTCCAAATATCCCCTTTGTGACCATTGTATTCATAACAATCGGGCTTTTAGTGCTAGGCTTTCTAATACTACTAAAGAGTCTCTGATCTATTCTTTGAAACCCAGTGACAAATACATTTTCCCCTTTGGTAGCTAAAGCTGTTATTGTTACATCTTGATACTGTAGCTCTGCTACCACCACCCAGAGATTGTCTTCCCTGGGAACTGATGAAATGATACACTGTGTCCTTCCCAGACAATTAGAGTTCAATTTTAAAAATGCATCATTAAGACAAGCCTCTTCTTAGGTCAACCAGACTTTTGTGATGGAAAGGATGGAAAGGAAGTAACGGTGTAGGACAGCCTTGGAAACTGGCTCACCCCAAGCAACAAGAGGTCTGAAGAGCGTTTGCCATCATGGATGGCTGTTCCCTCCCACTACGTAAGAAACCAACAGAGCTGTTTCCTTGGTCAGAAAAGAATTCACCTGACATACTTTATTAGTTTCTGATCGCTACAGTAACGAAGGGCCACAGAGTTAGTTGCTTTAAAACAAAGGTGTTTTATCTTCCAGTAGAGGAGGTGAAGTGTGAAGCCAGTTTCAGTGAACTCAAGCGAGGGTTCATCATGCCTGTGCTCTGTGGATGTCATGGGAGGATTGGTTCTTTATTATTCCCTGTCTTTTCCAAACTTTCTAGAGATTGACTATATTCTGTGGCTTGCGACTCTTTCATCTTCAAAGCTATTGACTCTGTCTACATGAGCAAAATCTCTTTTACATGTAGTGTAACATTTTCAGGCATCAGGGCATCAGGACTTCAGTCATTAAGTAGATTGTCTGCTAAAGATGGCTACATCTCCAGAAAAAGAGACATCCAGATTTAGTTACAGTGTTTTGGCCATTTCCCATTCATGCCATGGAGTTGTTAACCCACCAGTAGATTCAGGCGTGCACTCAAGCCACAGCCTTCATGATTCAGTCACCTCTCTTTGAATCCAGAAGCCCTGAAGACACAAACATCTAAACCATAACCTGCACATAACCTGGTCGGAACCAGTGCAACCTAAGAAGACCTCATAGACGCTTCAAGAAAAGAGGCTTTCCTCCTTATTCGTCTGTACTTCAGGAAACTGAATACAATGAAGGTGGTGTTGCTATAGTCATCTTGCTTGCCTAATGATGAAGCCCCAAAATTAAGTCGGGTCATGCTTAATGTAGGGTCCAGTTGCAAGAGTCCAGGCCCACCCCTGCTAAATCAACCTCAATAGCGCAACCTCAATATCTCAACCAGCAGACTCTGAGGTACTGGGATGGCAGCAGTACCAAAGGAGGTTGGTAATTTCCATCAGGAGAGGACTGTTTGGGCTTAGAGTAACGCAGATGAGGACGGTGGCATATGTCCCAGACTTCATTCTGTCGTGTCTAATAAACCCAGAGGTTAGCAGTGTAGGTTTGTACCATGGTTTGCAAAGGCCACCTTTTTGCTTCACTTCTTTAGATGTGAATTACACACCTCAGGGACCTTACACTCCTTAGGTATGATTACTTGGCTGTTACATCTGTTTTGAGGCAGAAGGGTTTGAAGAAAAGGGGAAACAGAAGAAATACTTTGTGGCTCAACGCACACGTTGAAACCACTTTGCCCAGGAGAGTTCCCCAATCCCCACTTCACCAATCATTGGCCGAGTTTTAAATGAGAGTTGATGGGTCAGTGAGAACCGGAGTTCTCTGACCCCCAGCACCCACATAAAAGAGATCATTTCAGTAACCCCAATGGGGACAGAGACAAGTGGGTCCCTGGAACTCACTGGTCACCCAGTCTAGCTTGTCCACGAACTCCAAGTTCAGTGAGGGACCTTGTATCCGAAAGCGACGTGGAGAGTGAATGAAGGTGCCCAACACTGACCTTTGTCCAGGTTCACACATGTATGTGTGCTTGCATTCACAAACGCACAATAGGATACGTAAATAAGATGAAAATGTTATTCTTTTCCCTCTCCCAACTCCTCCCTACCTCCTACCTCCCTACCCAGCATGGTGGGTAACTTTTTCATTTAACCACCAAACACAGTACATACAGTACTTTTTGTTGTTGTTGTGGGTGTTGGTTTTTTTGTCTGTTTTTTGAAACAGGATTTCTCTGTGTAACAGTCCTGGATGTCCTGGAACTCTCTCTGTAGACCAGGCTGACCTGGAACTCACAGAGATCCACCTGCCTCTGCCTCCCCAGTGCTGAGATTAAAGGCATGTGCCACCACCTCCTGGTTAGAGCTTGTCTTTTTGAAGGTAAGTATTAGTCTCGAATTAAAGAATGCAGATATAACCAACAAGCCTGAAGCTGCTGCTATTTTTAAAAAATCCTCAAAGCACAAGTTAAATCTTGTTGGGAGCAGTGAGACCCCAGATCCTGAATTTCTTGTAAACAACTTGTAATCCCCTGATCTGAGTGCCTGCAGCTGCTCTGAGCACGAGACCTTCGGGAGTTCCTGATGGCAGGAGAGTGGTTTCTGGTGGGTTTGGCTGGGGCGTGGCTATCTCTATATAATCTGCCCCTGAACACAATAAAGGGGGCATTCTTGGGGAATTCAAGGATGACCTGTGTCGCTGTCTCTCTGTCTGTGTGTGTCTGTGTATTTTAACCTCCAGCCCCCTTGTTCGAAGCTCGCGAACTGGGTGCCAACGCACAGAGCGCAGACACGGGGGGGGGGGGGGGGGGGGGGGGGGGGGGGGGGGGGCGCGGGGGGTGCGCGGCAAAATCTCTCCCCTAAGACTTACTTTCTTCTTATCTGATTAAAAAGAGCACTAAGGTCAACTAGCGCCCCCTAGGTCCAGGTCTTGGGAATGGTCACACATACAGTGATAATAGCTAGAAGGGCATGGACTATAAACGAAACCCAGTCACAAATCAAAAGGTTTTTTTGATCATTTGTATTTTCTATTAGGTTTATGGGGTTGGGACACCTACTGAACGCCACAAAGTTACGATTAATGAACAGTCCTGGTGCTTCCCATTTGAGATCTGCATATCTTTTGATCCCCAAACTCAAAGAGAAACAAAAACCGCTCGTGATCGGGGCGCATGAGAAGATCAGGCGATAGTGCCTTGCGTCTTTGGCTCACTGTGGATAACGGTCTCTAACACCCTGTCTCAAACTCTTGGATGTACTGGATGGCAGCAGAACTGAGGCTGGTTGCCAGCTGGTTCTTGTTGTACCCTTTTCAGAAAGAGCCACTGCTCAGAAGTGGGTGTGAAGCGGCCCCACCCTTGTGTGGATTCATTGTTCTGCATTTTGTTAGACTTCTTCATTTTTATAGGCAGATACCAGACCTACTATGGTTCAATCAAGTAGGTGCCCAGGGGACCAAAAACCTACTGTATACTCAAGGGGGAAATCAGGGGAAGGTTTAAAAAAGGAGGATAAAGGGACTGAAAATGGGCACTTTCAAAGGACAGTGGGAAGCCCTTGCCCTCTCAACCGGAAAAGTCAAGAGGAGGGGGTGATGTTTCTGAGCCTGCTGTGAGGGTGTCTACTGGAGAGGGAGCCGATGGTGGCCTCCAGAAGATGATCTTGTTGGGACCAAAACCATGGCATGAGAGGAAGCAAAGCCCAAATTCTCTTCCAGTCTCCTGTCTGCGCTTTCCTTCAGCCCATCCAAGCCAGCAGAGCCTGCAAGAAAACGTATGAGAAGTTCCCTGTGATACAGACAGGGAAGGGTGACTAGAAAAGGGATCAGAAAGACAAGGAGGTAAAGATCAGGGCCATGGCTGGGTACACTCAGAACTACCTTATTGTTAAGGGAGCTTAATTTTATAGGGATATGTGAACTGTTTGCTACCTTAAATGAAAATTTCAAGTTATTCAATTAGAAGTTTTCTCTTCTCTGTGAACCTTAGAGTTGTTGGAGGAAAGAAAGAGGGAAAGAGAGAGAGAGAGATCACTATTTGAAGAAAGGTGCGTGTGTGTGTGTGTGTGTGTGTGTGTGTGTGTGTGTGTTTAAATTTGTTCCTCCGATATCTTAGCACTAAGAATAGAAGCGTCTGTCTTCTGCCCATTGATCAACTCCAGGGTTGCTGCCTTGGCAGCAATGCCTGTCACCTTGCCCTAGCAAAGGGCAAATGCCATGGTAGTTGAAATACGGGCTATCAGCAATGACATATCTTGGCCCACTTTTCTCTTTTGGATGGTTTTATGGGGGTGTAAGTCAACTACTATACAACTCACTATGGAACATGTATAGTTTTATGCTTTGTTTGTTTCAGTATGTCCACAGTATCATGCAGTGTAGGATATTTTTAATATGCCAAAAAGAAATTCTGTACCTGTAGCTATCACCCTGATACCCAACTTGTTCAACTTTCTGGATCTCTGCTTTAACACTGTAAACACCAACACTGCCATGTAATTTTTATAATTTGCAAGTTATATGATTTATAATTTTCTTATAAATTCTGGCTTCTAAAAAAAAACTAAAGTGAGTCTGCTGGTCTAGTTCTACAACGTGCTCTAGGAGCATGGCTTCTTCTTTATTTTCCTTCCACAGAATCACCCATACCACTTTGCTAAACATCTCAATAGCGACATGGTCACTTCCTCCTTTGAGTTACTATTAAAAATATTTTGAGAGTCAGGCGGTGGTGGCGCACGCCTTTAATCCCAGCACTCAGGAGGCAAAGGCAGGCGGATCTCGGAGTTCGAGGCCAGCCTGGTCTACAGAGTGAGTTCCAGGACATCCAGGGCTACACAGAGAAATCCTGTTTCAAAAATAAACAAATACATAATACATACATACATACATACATACATACATACAGCAAAGAAAGAAATATTCTGAGGATTTTCATTACTTTGAGATAGGTCTCATTATTTCTGTCTTTCAGTGTTGTCTAAGGTAAACAAGGGCCTTGTCTGGGTCTATGGTCTTGCTTCAGCCAAAGTCTGTTGATGACTGTGACTCCTGTGACCATCAGAGACCAAGCAGATGCCCAGGGTCTGGACTGCCACCCTGGGACATGGTGTTCAAGGGCTACAGTGCCAGTAGGGCCATTCTGACCTGGGTAACTTGTGATGCCAACTAGAGAACTGGAGTCAGATGACATCTGGATCCAGGTTGCTGCCAAGGACCATGTCTGGGTCCGTGGTCCTACCACAGCTGTAGTCTGTGTTGATATTCATGGCCCGCATTGCCACGGAGGGCTACGTGGATGCCATGGGTCTAGGCTGCCACCTAGGACCCTGCAACTGTCTAAGGGCTGTATTGCTGCCAGGACCATACAGATCTGAGTGGCTTGTGCTGCTACCCAGGGCCATGGCATCATCTGGTCCTGGGTTGCTGCCAAGGGCCAAGTCTATGTCCATAGCCCTGCTGCAGCTACGGTCTGTATTGACGTCTGTGGTCCCTGTTGCCACAGCGAGAATAGGGCTGCACAGAGTTAGCCCTGCACCTCACTGGCTGCAACACGAGGGAGAACTGGCCCTGCTCCTGACTAAATGCAGCACTTGGGAGAGCAGGCCCTGCGGCTCACCTGGTGAGCTGACCCTGAAGGCGTGAGACTGGGAGAGCTAGACCCGCTGTCACATGGTGGCACGGGTGAGGGAGAAATAACCCCCTTTCCCCTTGCCCCTCGCTACCTACCGCAAGTGAAACAGGAACGTTGGTCCCAGAGTCACAAGAATGGGAGAGTTGAGCCTGCGCCTCACCAGCTGCAGCAGTGGGGAGAGCAGGCCCTGCTCCTCACCCAGGCGGCACAGGTGAGCCAGCCCTGAGGGCATGTGAGCAGGACTGCCCCCCCCCGTCTGTCATGCGCTGGCATGAATGAGGGAAAGATGTCCTCTCCCACCTCTTGCCACCTGTGGCAGGTAGGACAGATGGCCTTAGGGGCACGAGAGCTGAAGAGCTGGCACTGCCTATCACCAACTGCAGCAATCCGGAGAGCGGGCCCTGCACCTCACCTGGGCAGAACAGCAGAGCTGACCCTGGCGGTGTGAGTGTGGGTGAGCCAGACCCGAGAGTATGTGAGCTGGTTCTGCTCCTTGCTGCCTGCTGCACTGGGTGCTTGCCTAGTTGGTGAGGATAAGGGAGAGCTGGCAGGCTGACCAGCCCAGCTACCACCCAGGCCAAGAACCAGGGCTATGAGGTAGCCCACCCCAACCTCCATCTCACCTACGAGCTGCTGAAGCATGTGAAGGGGCCGGAACTGCCGACCCAAAGCTGCCGGATCTCCATGACACAGGGCAACAGTAGGCTATCCAAGAGGAGCCCCAGAGAGGGCCCCGTATTGATAGTGTAGCAGAAGCCAGAGGCCTCGAACCAGACCAATAACTCATTGCAATGAACACCTATAAGTAAAGCTGTGTGGATTATAGGGTACTGTGTAAGTGACACACTAGGCCACACTACAGCTTCCATGCTGAGATTTTGTTGATTTGATTTGTGTTTGATTGATTGGTTTTTTTTTTTTTTTTTTTTGTTTTTTTTTTCTTTAAAGTTTGTTTTGAAAGAGAGATCACAAGGGCAGAGGGTGCCTGTGAGGGGACAAGGAGGTCAGTGGGATTGGGATGCGTGATGTGAAATTCACTATCAATAAAATGTCTCGAAAATGTATCTGGGGAAAAGCCCAACTTCAATGCAGGAAGGCTCACAGTTTCAGGATGCAGGTGATCCTGGCAGATAAGCTCTGGCCACAGGAGCCCAAGGAGCTGGTGCACAGTCAGGAAGCAGAGTCTGTTGAGTGTTTATGCTCAGCTTGCTTTCCTCTTTTTCCCCAGTCCAGGATCCTGGCCCATGGAATTGCCTCAAGCAACTTAATCTAGATAATTCAACCGCATGCCCAGAAGTGGAATAACCAGTCACAGATCTGTCTGGAGGCTCATCTCCCCGCTGATTCCAGGGCAATTGACAATGGGCACTGGCCAGCACATCCCAAATACTGTCCCGGGCTCACTTCTGAGCGACGCCTACCTGGGATAAATGAAAAACCAGCATAGAGAAGCTTGTTGACAACTGAAACCCTAGAACCTTCTCGTGGAGTCTAGATACAGCATTCAATGTGGTTTATTATTTACTTCTGGTTTATTGTTAAAACAAAATTGGCCAGCATTTCTGAGATGATTTTAACAGGTTTCGAAAGTCCCATCAACTAATATCCAATATGCCCTAGATGAGTCCAAAATTAGTCAACACACAAACCACCAGAAAAGCATGACCAGTTCTTAAGGCAAAAGGCACCCAACAGAGAGGAAATCTGAGATAACCCAGATGCAGAGAAAGATGTTTCTGTCAACAGTCAAATGGAAGGAATATTTTAGGGTACGGGGGACATAAGTTCTCTCTCACAATGACTTAGCTGTTACTGTCGTTCAAAATGTCATAGATTACATGGAAATAAAGAACCATGGTTATATTTTAATAAAATTTATAAAAACAAAATTAAGTAATTCATGCATCACAAAATAGGCAACTTTTCCCCAACTACTTCAATGGTGGGGAAATTCTTTTTTTTTTTTTTATATATACGAGCTATATGACAACTGACAGCAGGTTGGATTTGTCTCATAAGCTTTGCAGTTTTTCATCTAATTTCTGAAAACCTGTAAATCAGCAATGACAGTCACACTCCATGAGATAAAAGTAAACATTCTTGAACAGACGAGAGTGTTCAATGTTATCCAATGAGAAAGGGAAGCTACTAAAAATAACAGAATGGAAATTTTGCTTTGGTTTGTTTCATTGAGATGGGGATCCCATGTCGTGCGGATGGCCCAAATCACTCTGCAGCTGAGGAGGACTTAAACTCCCGATCCTCCTGCCCCCACCGCCTCCCAGGTGCTTAGATTACAGCATATGCCACCACATCTAAGGCAAAGCCGAGAAACAGCACATCTGAAAAATCAACGCTAAGAAGCCGGAGAATCATCAGATACAGGAGGAATCCCTTGAACGCAGCTTTGAAAGAAAGGGCAGATCTTGAACCTAAACTTGTAATTCTTCCTTATTTTACCCTCATGGATGATGGGGGAGAGAATAAATCATGAACTGCACAGTGTCTGAGGAGAAACACGGCACTGCCCTTTTCTATTATTCGCTATATATTTTAAATGTTTTTTTCCTTACTTCTTTGAGATTTTAATGCAATTTCTCCCTTCCTTTTCCTCCCTCTAAACACCCCCTGCTCTCTTTCAAATTCATGGCCTCCTTTCCCACTAATTGTCATTGCACGTATTTATGTATATGCAGATGCTTATATATCCCTAAATATATAAAGAGAACCTGTTCCATACGTATGTTACCTGTATGCATGTTTTCAGGGCAGACCATTTGGGCCAGTCATGAAGTCCAGGCCCGAGCTACTGCTGAGACATGGCTGGGTCTATGTATAGTGAAATCCAAAGGCCATACTGAGCCAGTACCAGGTACTGGCCCTGGGGTAGCTGATGTTCTCCTCCTCACTGGACACCGCAGCAGGAGAGCTGCCCCTCATGGGGGAGCTGTCCCCCTAGGCTCAGGAGAGATGGCCCCACCTTTCACCACAGGCATGGGAGAGCTGGCCCTCATGTCATGGGCCTAGGAGAGCTGGCTCCATTCTTTTCCCATTGGCCCAGACCACACAGTTCGGCTACCATCCATACCTACATCCTGGGCCTTGGGTGGGCCCATCCGGACATCTACCCCATCTATGATCTGCTGGAGCACGTAAAACTGGTCCTGAGCAGTAAAAACTGTCACCACAGGAATCAGAATAGCAGAACTGATCCTGTCAAGACACCTGCTCAATAAAGGAGAATGTACCCTGGACTTGACGACGTTTATTAGAAAGCTGCCCTCACTCAGCAGCAGTAATATTTCCTTTGTATTTTAATAATTAAAGCTTGCCTGAAGTTCAGAGAGTAAAACAATTGCACTGATCAGCCTTACAGGTCTGGCAGTGGTGACACACACCTTTAATCCCCGGAGCCACCCCAGTTTGTCATAGAAACGGGCAGTAGTGGTACAGGCCTTTAATGCCAGCCCTTGAGAGAAATACAAAATGGGAGGAGATAGCTAGCTCTCAGACACAGCCTCATTCTGAGATTTCTAGAGGCAGGAGGGCTATTTCGGACTGACGGTAGAGGTAAGAGCCCGTGGCTGACTGTTTTGCTTTTCTGACCTCCAGGTTGAACCCCAAGTTCCATCTCTTTGTTTCTATTAATCGTGGTACACCAGCCCTCAGCCAGGAGGAAGAAGGGATCTAATTGCCCTGTGGGTGGTACCATGTTTGGTCCTGTACATCAAAACTTAAGTGAAGCTGAACACCACATTTTCACTATAGAAGGTTTTTTTTTTCATAGAGTGTTAACACTTTCACGGCAAAACTGAAAAAGGAACGTGATTTTTATTCTCATTCCCGATCTCTCTCTTTCCTCCTCCCTCTCACTTCCTTCCTCCTTCCTTCTCTATTTATTTACTTGTCAACAGGGTGCCATAACTTATGCTGAAAAGACAGGAAATTAGACAATAGCTTTTTTTTTTTTTTTGGTTTTTCGAGACAGGGTTTCTCTGTAGCTTTTTGGTTCCTGTCCTGGAACTAGCTCTTGTAGACCAGGCTGGCCTCGAACTCACAGAGATCCACCCGCCTCTGCCTCCCGAGTGCTGGGATTAAAGGCGTGCGCCACCACCGCCCGGCTAGACAATAGCTTTTGTGTGGCTTATTGTTCACCTAACCATCATGAAAGAGGGCCGAGTTGGATTCCTTTTACAAGAACAAGCAGCTTTCTTCCATTTTTATTCTCCTTAGCAAAATCCCGTTAATTTCCCGTCGTTTAGAAGATATTTGCTCCTTTGGCCCTCCTACAACTGAAAACATATGACCTTAGACTCTTGCTACCTGCAGAGCAAGCCCAGTTTCCAGGCAAAGCAGACCCAGGACTCGCTCCTGGACGGAGAGGTCAGCAACTACGTTTCCCAGCATGCCCTGCTGGGAGCACAATGGAGCGTGGCGTCAGCCTGGTCACGTGGTGTCGCGTTTCCCCCGCGCGCTGAGGGAATCCGGCTAGGGTCCCTCCCCAGGCGGAGGGCCCTGCTGGGCCGGGAAAACTACAATTCCCGGCATGCCTCACCTCGGGTGCGCCTGCGTACGGGAGCAACCCTGCTGGCGAGCGGGTTGGTTTAAAGCGCTGGTTTAGTCCCATGGAAACAGACCTGCTGGCCGGGGGACGGAGCTACAGGCTGGTAGATGGATTAGGGGTGAGGCTGCGGGGGCTGGTCGGGGGGGGGGGAAAAGAAGCGGGCCGCGCAGGGGGAGGGAGCACGCCTAGGACCAAGGCCATCTGTCCCTTTCCCTCCCAGTCCCGCCCTCCATACCTCGAGGGCCTTGGTTTAGCCAGGCTTCAGCCTCCTTGCTGGGTGTGAAAACCACCTCAGGCTAAATTGGCTTTGCTTGGACCTTAGTGGCAGGAGGGTGGCCGGTGGCTGAGACCTCCTCATTAGCCACCCTTCTCCCCTTTAAATAGACAGATTTTTTTTTTCCAGCATTAACGTTTGGTTTTCTACCCCCGGTTAGCCTCCCAGGCTTGCTTCCAAGACAAGAGGAATTTTCGTTTGTGCATAGTTTAATGCCCGTGCTGGAATAGATCTTGTTAAATATTTATTGTGGTGTTTGGCCTCCAACAGCAGCCAAGGCACTATGGTGTGAGGATCTACAAAACAACCAGCTAACAAAAAACAAAACAAAACAAAAAACACAGAAACCTAATGACTGTCACCCTACTTGAAGACATGCTAATCAAGATGGGATGCACACAGACTCTGTTTTTTGTGGACTACCCCAGGGCAAGGGAATGATAGGCAGGGAGGAAGAGGATCAGGGGGACTTCCACTCGGCTGTCTTCAAAGCACTATCTGTGGTGGTATTTTGGTTTTTTGAAACAGGGTTTCTCTGTGTAACCATGCTTGTCCTGGAACTCCCTCTGTAGACCAGGGTGGCCTAGAATTCAGAGATCCACCTGCCTCTGCCTTGGGAGTGCAGGGATTAAAGGCGTGCACCACCACCCACTGGCTCCAGGCACTATTTAGGACATGCCACACGTCTGTTAGTTTCCTCTGATAAAAACTGCACGCTCGCTGGGCGGTGGTGGCGCACGCCTTTATTCCCAGCACTCGGGAGGCAGAGGCAGGCGGATCTCTGTGAGTTCGAGACCAGCCTGGTCTACAAGAGCTAGTTCCAGGACAGGCTCCAAAACTACAGAGAAACCCTGTCTCGAAAAACCAAAAAAAAAACCAAACAAAACAACAACAACAAAAAAAAACCCTGCACGCTCCTGTTCCATAAAATCCTTCCTGATGCAGAGAGCCGATGGTCCCCCATATCTGGAAACCCTTCTGAGGCATGAACACAAATGTGGTGTCAATGCTTCAGATACCGTGGCAGCCCCTTCCTAACGACTTCGTTCATGGTTTGATGGGGACAGTAGAAGCTTCACCTGCACAAGCCAGGTTAAGACCTCCGGTGCTCAGAAGGGAATTTTTTGCAATCTGAAGAGAAGAACTTTGAGCCAGAAGGCAGAAAGAGATATACAAGACTCAGGGTGGTAGGAACTGGGGGTGCAGCACAGTAGGGTGCTTCCCAGGCCCATTCAGTGGTATGTGCCTGCAGTTCTAGCATTGGGAGGTTGAGACCTGAGGATAAGATGCACAAAGTCATCCTCAGTGCATCGTGGGTTTGAGGGCAGCTTGGACGACACAAGACTACCTGCAAGTCTAACTAACTAACTAGCTAGCTATCTAACTATGCCTCAATGAAATTTATTCATCTCTACCTTAACAGACCCTTACTGGTAAGCTTCCATGTTTTCTGAGGTCTCAGAAAGGTAGCTTCTTTTCTTTTGCCACCTCCTTTTTCTCTTTTTCTGATATTGATATCAGACCCTCCTCCCCCCACAAAAAAAAGATCTGCCCTTACCACTGCGTGCCTTCTCACAGTCTCTGAAGACTGTGAGACCTGTGTAACTCCTCTTAGGAGTCCATGGCTGAGCTTGTCTTCTGTCTTTATTTTTCCACTCAGAAACCTAAAAAGCCAACACGAACATTGGACTTGATATTGAAACAGACGGTTCAGCCATTAAGAGCACCGGCTCTCTTCTGGCCGGCCTGGGTTCAACTCCCGCCACCCGCATGGGTGATAGATACAGATCTAACTTCATTCTTCTGCGTGTGGCTATCCAGCTATCCCAGCACTATTTGTGGAAGATGCTTTCTTTTCTCCCGTGTGTGTTTGTGGCATCTTTGTCAAATATTAAGTGGCTGAAATTATGCGTACTTATGCCATTGGCTGTGTTTGGATTTTGTTGTTTTCCTTGTGTTTCCGATTTTTTTGAGTTACATCGTTAGTCATTTCGTTGTGCTCTTTCTAATGTTTTTTTTTTTTTTCTTAAAGCATAGGCACGTAAAGCTACAAATTTCCCTCATAGGACGTCTT
>NW_004949106.1:4392928-4399849 GCF_000317375.1 Microtus ochrogaster | reverse complement strand
TTCTCTGTGGCTTTGGAGCCTGTCCTGGAACTAGCTCTGTAGACCAGGCTGGTCTCGAACTCACAGAGATCCGCCTGCCTCTGCCTCCCAAGGTGTCTCTTTCTTGATTTATTCTTTGACCATTTCATCATTTTTTAACGCGTTTTCCGTTCCTCTGAGTGTGTATATTTACTAGAGGTTTTTCTTTTCGCTGTCAATTTTGAATCTTAGTGCATTATGGTCAGACAGTATACAAGGTGTGATTCCATTGTTTTTGAGTTTGTAAAGGTCTGTTATCGTATCCAGAATGTCATCTATTTTTAGAAAAACTTCTATATGCCACTGAGTAGAATGTGTATCCTTTGGTGCTTGGGTAAAATATACTGTAGATATTGTTCCATTTGATATATGATATCAACTAATTCTGATGTTTCTCTCTTTAGTTTTTTTGTCCACATGACCCATCTCTTGGAAAAAGTAGGGCATGAAATCACCTACTATTAATGGATTGAAGTTAATCTGTGTCTTTACAACCAGAACTAGATTTTTTTTAATGAAATTGGGTTAACCTCAAGTTTGGTGCACATATATTTAGGATCGTAATGTCTTCTTGATGAGAATGAAATGCCTCTTTTGATCTCTTCTGGGTAGTTTTAGTTTGAAGATGTTTTATGAGATATTAGGATGGCAATGCTTGCTTCCTATCTCCTTTGATTGGAGTACTTTCATACATCTGTTTACTCTAAGATAGTACCTAACTTTAAACTGAGATGTACTTCTTGTAAGCAATGGATGGATTTTCTTTCTTTCTTTCTTTCTTTCTTTCTTTCTTTCTTTCTTTCTTTCTTTCTTTTTTTTTATTTTCGAGACAGGGTTTCTCCATAGCTTTTTTGGTGCCTGTCCTGGAACTAGCTCTTGTAGACCAGGCTGGTCTCGAACTCACAGAGATCCGCCTGCCTCTGCTTCCCGAGTGCTGGAATTAAAGGCGTGCGCCACCACCGCCCGGCTTGGATTTTATTTCTTGATCCATTCAGCCAGTTTGTATCTTTTGTTTGGAGAATTAAGGTCATTGATGTTATTATTGAAAAGTGTGTGTGTGTGTGTATGTGTGTGTGTGTGTGTTCGTTTTTTGGCTTTTCGAGACAAGGTTTCTCTGTGTAGCCCTGGCTGTCCTGGAACTCACTCTGAAGACCAGGCTGGCCATTCATACTGTGTGCTGGTGGGGCTTCTGGTCCCACAGCCCTGGTTCTGATGCAGCTGTGATATGTCTCTATTGTTCTGTTTATCAGTAAGACTCAGAAGTCAAAGGCTGGGGTGAAAACCTGCTAGCTCAGGTTGAGTAGCAACTAGCTGACCTTGCTTTTTGGTCAGAGACACTGCAAGAGATGCATCTCTTCTCTCATCCCAGAACCAAGAGGGAGTTCAAACTCCAGTTCCCGCCCTTTATTCCTGTGGGTCTCTATCCAAATTTCTGGCTTCTCTATGTCCATTTCCGGTCAGCTAGTCACTGGTTCCTCCCTCTGAGTCGAGGTATAACTTTATTGGGCACTCACAGGCGTGTCAGGGTGCGATCAGAATATCCCATGACAGTTCTGAGTTTATGATGGACAGAGCAGGTTGGGGAAGCAGAGTCAGTGTGGGGCAAACTGGGCTTAGGGGTTGGAAATGGCTTGAGTGGAATGAAGTCAATAGACAGAGGCCCGGCCGCATAGACAAGGATGTGTGTTCTGTTCCAAGCCTCCAGCTCTGGGTGGAAAGGTTGGGTACAATGTGAGAGAGTCCTGTTGTTTGGGGAGCCTGGGCCAGGTGTAGAGCTGCTTTGCAACGAAGGCACAATTAGGCTGGTCACTGGCTGTGGGACCCAGGCTAAATGTGGGTGGTGGTCGGATGAGGCCGGGGCAGGACCCAGCGTAGACCCCGGGGGAGAATGTGAGAAGTCTGGGTGCCAAGTCAAGTTTTATCATATATATCGATGACTAAACAGTGTAGTTTAATTTTTCCTAGTTTTCAGTTTTCTAACATCGAGTCCTGACTATATATCTACAGATTATATGTATATTTTATCACCTCTTCACTCAGTTTGTTATTTGGATATGACTTTAGTAATTTTTTACTGCTGTATGGAATTTTGCACAACCCTGAACTTGAGGGTCACAGTATTTTAGAACTATTATAAGTAATGCGTCTATCAGCAAGCTCATGCAGACAGACGCATTACTTATATGCATAAGAAAAGGAATGAGCTGTTTGCTGTTGCTTTAACGAAATCTTGGGTGGGTTTTTCTGTTTTGCCACTTTCCAGCTTCCCACTTCAGGCTTAAAGCAGCATCCATTCTGTGCCCCTTTGTGGAGGCAATTAAAAGCAGTATCTTCTAGGGGGTGATAGCCATTGGACAGAGTCTCTGCTTTTAAGGTTCTGTTTCTTAGCCTGAGCTGCAGAGCTGTGACTCAGAGGGTCTGCCGCAGGGCCATGGATCCTGCAAGTGTGTCTAGCGTTTTGCTGCCCCTGTTCTGGGCCTGTCAGATCCAGAGGATGGGAATAAATGAGGAACTGCAGCAAAAATGAGAAACTTGGGCTTCAGCTTCACGTCAGCAGATGTGCCCTTACCTCACACCTCCCTGAGCATTCTCCCAGTTACCAGGAGGCTCTCCTTCCTTGGTGACGGCCAGTGTCCTCTCGCTGGTCAGCCATCCCGGTCCACAGTTGTTTCCAAGGGCTCCTAAGCTTGACACTGACTGTTGTTTCCCCATGGTAAGGTAAGCCAAGTGAAATGGGCGTGGGAGATAGGGAGCAGTTGTCGGGTAAGAGAGTTTTCGGATATCTCTATGATCCGTTATTAATACATTCCTAAGAATAGATTTGTTTGAGAGTGTACCCTTACAGCGGCTCCTTGGTCATCGTCCACTGCCGCCTGTTGTGTCTCACTTCCCAGTGCACTCTAGTGTCTTCTACACTGTTCTCTGTGTCCCCTCTGAGCTCTTTCCCCTTCTCACCTGCAGCTAATCCCCCGGGTTAGTCTTTCCTGTGCTGCAGGGGTGATCTTTGCCTCTGAGATAATGCTTGTCCTGTGCCGTGGGATTTCCATGCTGTGGCCACCGGGTCTCACCTTCCTGAGGGACTCCAGTGTTAAAGGTATACCTGCAGATCCCCTTCTACAAATGTTCCCTTAGAGAGACTATAGAAGTGTCACCATTGCTCTCTCTGTTTTCCCACTAGCTGTTGCTAACAGCACTCCTGGTACTATGGAGTGAACTGGCAGCCGGGAGAGACTCTGTATGTGCTGAATGCAACAGAGAAAAGAACACGCAGACTGCAACTCTTTTGATTATATAGAAACCCCCAACTGCAAGGCTTAGGGGTATAGAATTTGGCGTTTGTCTTCAGTTTTGGCTTTACTCTGGTCTAATTTTTTTTTGACATATTCCAGTTTTCCCCATTTTGGAAAAGGAATATTTACTCTGTACCATTCTATGTTTGAAGTGTGCAACTTTTCATGTTATAGTGATGTGGGGTTCCCCTCTGTATGCTGTGAATATGTGTTATTACCATTGGTTAATAAAGAATCTGCTTTGGGCCTATGGCAGGGCAGAATAAAGCCAGGTGGGAAATCCAGAGATATAAAGTAGGTGGAGTCAAGGAGACACCATGTAAGCTGCCGAAGGAAACAGACACCAACCTTACTGGTCTGCCACAGCCCCAGGGTGATACACAGATTAATAGAAATGGGTTGATTTAAGATGTAAGAGTTACTTGGTAATAAGCCTAAGCTGTTGGCCAAGCAGTGCTGTAATTAATATTGTTTCTGTGTGATTATTCTGGTCTGGGTGGCCAGGAAACAAAGAAGCAGCCTCCGTCTACATTATGAGAACTCACAGTTAAGAGACTTTGGACTTTTAAAGTTATACTGAATTAATTTTATGCTATAAAACGGTCACAAACCTTTGGAGATGAGGGTTAGAAGGTTATGGCTTACAAGTGATGTTTTGGTGTCAAGTTGACAAGGAATGGAATTATAATGGATAGTGTTACTAACTTGACAGAGTCTAGAATAACCTAGAAGATGTGCCTCTCAGCTGTGTTCATGGGTCATTTTCTAAGTTAAGACTGGGTGACACCAACCCCTGACAGGAGATTTGGACTCTCTAAAATGGGGAAGTGGTCTTAGTTATCATTGGGTTTCTTCTCTGTGATTGTGGATACGCTGTTACCAGCTGTTCTGAGCTCCTCTTGTCTGGACTTCTCTGCCACAGTGGCTTGTACCTTGTACTGTGGAAGGAAGTAAACCTTGTCCCTCCTAAACTGATTACGTCAGAGTGTTTCAGCATAGTGGCAGGAACGGAGACTAGTTAATTTGGGAGTTAGAATCCACCACTGTTATGTTGGAGAACATGATGGGCAGGCAAGCATGATTCCGGGGCAGAAGCTGGGAGCTCACATAGCCAGTTACAGGCAGGAGACAGAGAAAAATAACTGGGGAAGATTGTGAAACCCCAAAGCCCACCCCAGTGACACAGCTCGTCTAGCAAGGCCACACCTCCTAATATTTTCTAAATAGTTCCACGAGCTGGGAAGCAAGCATTCAGACTTATGAGCCCATGGGGGCTATTCTCATTCAAAACACCACAATGGGCAGCCTGCAGGGGAGCTTTGAAAACTCGGCCTCATATGGGAGAAAGAAATGACGGGGGCTGTAACTTCTGTTCTTTCACATCAGAAAACCGGGTGTCTCCCAAATCTCTTTTCCTCATTTCTGCTTGAAGTCTCGTTGGCTGGTGCACATCACCGGGCTGTGCCAGCCGAGAGGGTGCTGGGCACGTGGTTGCTCTAGTGTCTTTTAGAGAGAAGACAGAGTCAGTGGTATCTGCACAAGCCTCATTGGACACCCTTCCTTTGCTTTTTCTCTCCCTACACATCCAACTTTGTAAACACACATAAGATTAGCAGTTGACAGAAAACAGTGTGGCAGTAGCTGTGTTATTTCTCCAGGGGGCTGCTCCATCTTTCTCCATGTGACTTAGACTACGAGAGACTGGCTTTTGACAGCGGAACCAGTTCTGTAGGGTTCCTTCAAGGGCCTTCCTCCCTGCCACACGGGAAACACCATCCTGGCTAATGTAGTAGTGTGAACAGGAACTTCCATATCCTATGGCTTTTTTTTTCCCTTTCAACAATGTTGGTTGTGGTTTGGATGGGAATGGTTCTCATAGGCTCATGTATTTGAGTGCTTGCTTCTCAGTTGGTGGAACCGTTTTGGAAGGACCAGGAGGCGTGGCCTTATTTGAGGAGGTGCGTCATTGAGATTTCAGAAGCTAGCACCATCCCCAGTTAGCTTGCTCTCTCTGCCTCATGGTATGAGTTCTCAGATACTACTCATATGCAGTACCAAGGCTCCAGCATCAGCCTGTTGGAGGACACTTACTAAGCTATGGCGTTATAATGGGGACAAGTGGTAATGATAGAGAAAGCTCCCTCGGAAGTCTCAGGTCCCAAGTATGTGACTAGTAAAGCAAGTGGGGTGGAATAGATTATAAGATGACAGCCAAGCCCTCAGCAGTCCCGGTAACTTAGCACCGCTGCATAGGTCTCACTGTCCACTCACCGTATGCATGGATGCTTCACGTCATCGTCACTCCGGGACCCTGACCCACGGAGCAGATCCATCTGGGATGCTGCTTATCTTATGAGGGAGGAGAACACAGACAGTGAATGAGACGTTGTCTCTTAAAGCTTCTCTTCACATGTGAGCCAGACAGGACCCACACCCACTCTCTAGTAAATAAGACAGAAAGTATGATCCTCTCAAGGAAGGGCCTGCGACTGTTTCCCACAGTGAGAGAACCTCCTCTGCTCTCTCGTGACCTTGTGACCTTAGGTGCGTATGGAAACTACAGTGTGCAGACCAGTCCTGTCTCCAACCCACATCAACGCCACGGCTTCAGAGACATTCACGGTGCTTCAGCAGAAGATGAGAATCGTTGAGGAGCAGACCAGCTCTCTGAGGGATGACCTGATCATGCTGGGCTACGGGGACAAACGGTAACGGGAAGATTAACTAGACCGAAAAGCAGAGGAGGTAGATGCTTCTGGAAAATGTTTCCGTGTGAACTTTGACACAGACACGATGTTAGGTAGAGTTGCCGGTCTGTGATAGAGTACGTGTCTTTGTTACTTTTCTGTGGTTATAAAGGCACCTTATCAAGGAAATGGCTTATTTGGAGCTTATGGTTCCTCAGGGCTACAAGTCCATGGTGGTGGACTGGGGGCCGAAAGCATCGGGAAGCTGGGGCAAAAGCAGGGAGCTCACTTCTTGAGCAACAACCGGGAAACAGGGCAGTTACAGGAATGGCAGGAGCCTTTGGAGACCTCCAATTCCACCCTCAGAGACCTACTTCCTCCAACAAGTCCACACCTCTGAGCCCTCCCCAAGCAGGGCTCTCCCCCAGGGGATCCGGTCCTCAGGTGCTGGAGACTTGGGGCAAGTCTCATTCACAGCACCAGCGTATGTCAGTCAGATCTCTGGTGCTATGACAGATACCCATGAGGACATCCTGAGGGAAGGAGGATTTGCTTTCGGCTTACCATTTCAGACATTTGCATTCTTGGTGTTGAACCTGTCACTGTGGGTCCGAGGAGAGGCAAGGCATCATGGGAGAGAAGGCGTAGCAGAGCAGACCTGGTCCTTCTCGGTGGCCCAAAGAGTAGGGCAGGGAGAGTGGGGGGAGACAGTTCCTTCAGCAGACCACAGCTCCTAATGGCGCCTTCAGTGTGACCTCATGTGTGTTAACTCTCCACTGTGTTACCTACCCATGGTGGGGTCTACCAGATGGACCAGTGAGCTTGGACATTGGAGCCCATGGGGAGCACTTTATATACAAACCATAACATGCAGCCACAAACACTGGTTTTGATCTTATTTGGAAATAGTTAAAAGAACTGAAATG
>NW_004949106.1:4388802-4392299 GCF_000317375.1 Microtus ochrogaster | reverse complement strand
AAATCCTTAACTATTCCATGCCTTAGAATGAGAAACCATTACAGAACTCCCCCTCCCCCCCGCCCTGTATTGCTCGACGTTTTTGTGACTTGCTAATAGTAAGGCATATGCACCTTTGTGCAGCCGGTCCAGGTTTCCCTCACAGCTTCACACAGGGGCCTCTCACGGCCTCCATGCAGAACCCCCCCGACATGCCTGGCCTCAGCAGCTTTCCTGAGTTGAGGAAGAAGATTCCATGACCCCTTTCTTCCACCCTTAACTCTAAAGCCAGAACCACACGGCCAAAGCTGCCAGGCTCTGCGCTTGCTGGGGCGGGAACGTGATTTCCCTGCTCATTGACATTCTCACCAGCTTTTTGTGTTTGGTGGTTTCCTTCACCACCTAAACTAGGCCTTCTTGAAACTTCTCTGAGGACGAGGGTGCCTGAGGCTCAGGCCAGCCTCTGAGGAATGGGATTACAGGTGTGCGCCATCACACCTGATCTAAGCTGTTCTTTGTATTCCATTTCTCAGTCTGTTTTCCTCCGTGAACACGGGACTTAGCTTCATTCTGCTTCCCGGTGACCCTTTTCCTTCAGTCTGTACGTTTTGTATTTTAACTTGCTCAGCCCGCTTTTTTTTTCCTTATAAATCTTCATTAGAGCTAACACATTGGTTATTAACCACACAGCAGAGTCTAGTCTGTTTTGAGATTTCCTCTGCCAACGAACTAATCCAAACCTCTCCACTTCAGCCTCAGGAAGAGTCTTCTAACAAGGGCAACATGCAGACACATTCTTCACCAAAACATCACCTCTCCAGGCAACATAGTAAAATTCTTCTCCTCCGAAACCTCTTGAGCTAGCCCCCCCCAGTTCAAATCATCCTCAGCACCACTGTCTCCCCTCTTTCTACTGGAGGCCCACTAAGCCCCACTAAAGTGTTTAACTGCTTATCTAATCCAAACTCCCAAGGTCCTCATTCTTTCACAGCAATACCCCAGTCCCTGGTACCAACTTCTGTCTGAGTCAGGGCTTCTATTGCTGTGAAGAGACAATATGGCCACGGCGACTCTTCCAAAAGAAAACATTTCATTGGTACTGGCTTCTGGTTTCAGAAGTTCAGTCCATTATCATTGAGACAGGGATGGCGCTGGAGGAGC
Organism: Microtus ochrogaster; assembly: GCF_000317375.1. NCBI lineage: Eukaryota > Metazoa > Chordata > Mammalia > Rodentia > Cricetidae > Microtus > Microtus ochrogaster. The sequence goes on along the minus strand of NW_004949106.1, from coordinate 4,391,159 downwards.
CCAGAGTTCTGCATCGGGGATCTGCAGGCAGGAGGGAGTGAGCTGACTCCCACACTGGTGTAGCCTGAGCATTGGAGACCGCTGTGCTTCCTCCAACAAGGCCACACCCCCTGATAGTGCCACTCCCTCTAGGCCAAGGAGCCACATACATTTAAATAGAATTTAAATGAAATTAAATAGGAGCCACACCTATTTAAACCACTGCACTTCCCCAAGCAAGTTATCTGGAAGCCAGGTCACCGAGGTGTGTGCAGAGACGTCCTATAATACAGAAACCAGGAGCCGTAGGCAGAGACTGCTCATTAGTTTCCCATACCCGAAATAACCACACAGAAAGTGTGTTATTACAACACGGCTTGGCCTATTAGCTCATGCTTCTTATTGGCTAGCTCTTATATCTTAAATTCGCCCATTTCTATTAATATGTGTATTACCATGTGGATGTGGCCTACAGGTAAGGTTCCATCCGGTGTCTGGTGGCTGTCTCCTGCAGCGGCTGCATGGCTTCTCTTTGACTCCGCCTACTCTCTCCTCCCCTAACTGCTTGGAATTCCCGCCTTGCCCTACTCTATGCTGCCGTAGGCCCAAAGCCGCCTCTTTTATTGACCAATGGTAGTAAAACATATTCACAGCATACAGAGGGGAATCCCACATCAAGGAGCTACGTGTGCTAGCCCCTGGTCAGCTAGGATACCTAGAAGTGGAGACTCCGGATGTGCTTGCACTCCTGGTTACAACAGCCTGTTGGTGGAGCGACCTACGGACTCTCCGGTGCTCCTTCCCTTCCACTGAGAGAGCTAGGAGAATTGGGGTGCCGTCCTTCACAGGGCATTCAGCCGCTGACTAGCCCCTCCTTAGCTACGTTGGTAGTTCTAAAAATAAACTGGAGGGAAGACTGGGAAGTGCTGACCTTTGTAGGCCCTAGAACCCCATTTCTTAGTCTTCTTAACCCACTTGTCAGCAGCAGCAGCAGGAGAGGACTCTGGGAAACCCCTTTTAGGATCTTCTTCCTGGGGAATCAAGTTCTGAAGTGTGCATATTTATAGAGCTGACATTTTTGTCCTGTGGTCAAGTGGCATGCACATCCTTAATCCCTTTGTTCATGCGGCCAGGAGAATTCAGGGCCCAGCCCTTTGGGAACGGAAGAGTTAGGGTGATGTCTTCCACCTGCTTCTGTCCTCTGCCGTTAGGGAAACTGGGAAGTCAGAGATTTGCCCTGGTTGTCCAGTGCACGCCTGGGTGGGGCTGCGGCTAGTGGTGCCTCCGCCTTCTCCATCCGTCCAGGGTGGGTAGTTATCACTGCCTAGCCTGGAGGGTCCTGTCTTATTCCCGACACTCTCTCAGAAAGAGCCGATCAGCGTGCAGATGGTCATGGGTTGCACTCCTGTCTGAAGGAGGCAGGAGCCTCAATTCTCCCATGCTGCGGGGCCACTGCCCTTCTAACTAGAAAGGCTCCCTCGGCTCAGATGACTGGTCTTACCGCAGGGGAAACTGCATCATGTAATATTCTTTTGGGGTGCTTTTTCAGAGGTCAGTTTAAAACTTCAAACTCTTTCGAAGACCCTGCCAGCCAGAAGGTCATCTGTCCTATCCCGAGTGAAGTAACTCTTCCAGAAAAAACAAGTCTGTCATGGAAGAACTGTGAGTTCCTGGTGAATCGAATGTGCCATTTGGAAAACCTCATCGAGTCCTTGAAGAGGAACATCTTTCATCTACAAACTGAAAAGGAACTGAATCCGCAGAAAACAGGTACGGCTAGAAGAGGGTTGCAGGGAACTTGGCGCTGTGCAGCCCTTGCCGGTTTTGTGCCTCCCGTGCCTCTATTCACCTTGCTGCTCTGCCCTCTGTGCCGTGCCCAGCTTTTCTGAAGGATCAGCTGAACACGATCCAGGAGGAGCACACCACGGACCTGAAGCTGCTGCACCTGGAAGTGTTGAATCTGCGCCAGCAGCTGAAAGACGTCCAGGAGGAAGAGGACACGGCACAAGATGAAGTCCAGACATTGGCGGCCACTGAGACAAAGGTTTGTTGTTCAGTGTCCTCCAGTGCGGCTGCCCCGGCAGAGGCAACAGCACCACAAAGCTGGATTACCAATGGACGATAGTGATGGTCGGTTCTCGACGTCTGAGATTTGTCTGCACTGCTAAGGTCCGTTAGTGAGTCTTTTCTGTGTTGCTCCTAGACCCCTTGCTGTGTATAGAAGACAGTAACCATCTAGATTCTGTCCTCTTTAAGAGCTGATGGTATTTGGGGAGGCAAAACATGACAGACTGAATAGGAAAAAGGTAGTGGTGGTCTATACCTTTTTAAATGCATCCCAGACACAAAAAGCAGCCACAGCACTTGTGTAGTGACTC
>NW_004949106.1:4376012-4388497 GCF_000317375.1 Microtus ochrogaster | reverse complement strand
AGACGCAGGGCTGTCCAGTTGTTACGACTGGAGTTTGGATCCTGCGTATCTCCATGAATCCTAAGCAAGCCAGGCAGCCCTGACACTGAGAAAGCAGGAGCAGGATCCCTGGCTTGATTAGTTGGCAGATTCAAGGATGGATGGCTGAGTTCAGGTGAGAGGCCCTTACTGAATGCATGGGGCAGAGTGTAATCCAACAGACAGCCATTATCCCTTCTGTATACATGCACATGTATACATACACACATGTGTACACACACATACATACACATGTACACGTACGTACATATATACATACATATGTACACACGTTTTATTTTTGCACACACATGCAATAAAATAAAAAATAGCACTTATAAGCTTCCAGGGGAAAAAAGACTGAGTTTGACTCGACACACTAAGACAGTTTCTTCCCGTCACCTCAGGTACTAGATCTTTCCTCCTCCTCTTTGTAGACAAATGCAGCTGTTATTGAGGAGGAGCTAAAGACCACAAAGCGTAAAATGAACCTGAAAATTCAAGAGGTAAGAGAAAAGACGGGAGATGTTGAAGAGGTGTTGGGATTGCAAGGGGAAATCAAGAAAGTGCAAAGAACGAAAAGAACCCTTTGAAAACAGAAACATCATTGTATGAACCCTTAAAACATGCCACATGCAAGGGTATCTGCCTTCAGGTGCTTAAAGATACTGTCATGTGTTAAAGCTGCCATGAAACTGGCTGGGGTTCGGGGACGGTGAGGGGAGTGGGAGGAGGGGAGGGAGTGGGAACTGGGGTAGGTATGTAAAATGAGAAAAGATTGTTTAAAAAAAGAAATTTAATAATAATTAAAAATGATAAATAAAATAGAAGAGTACCAAGTAAGAAAAAAAGATAGCTTACCAAACACTTGCTGAGCAAAGACAAGAAATGAGTTAAAATTCTCAGAACTCAGATAAAAATTGGTCATGGCATGGAGAAAAAATGGGATATTTGACTTTCTTTTGGTTCGTTTGGTTTAATATGATTATCTCCAGTTCCATCCATTTTCTTGAAAATGGCATGATTTTGTTCTTCTTTAATACATGATAATAATAAAAAAATTCCACTGTTTATACTAAAAAAAAACTGGATTAAAAAACATTACGAGGTTCGGGAGAAACCCTAACCCTGCGTTTTTGATAGATAGAAAAATTATGCAGAAAGTATATGCCCACTCTCTAAGCTCTCAGGTTTTTTCTAACATTACATTATTGAGGTAGGTATCTTGGCCACCGTTTATGAAATGATACTGATGCCGTATCAATTAAAGCCCATGGTTTACACTAGAACTCACTCTCTGCACTGTAGACTTTGTGGACTTTGACGAGTGTGTCTTGCCTTGTATCCACCGCTCCAGGATCGAGCACAGTAGTTTCACTGCCCTAAAGATGCCCTGTGCCCCCCACACACACACTCACCCCTTCTGCAAGCCCTTTAGCGAGCATGGTATATACGGTTTGGGTAGAGTTGAGAAGAGTCGAGAACATCCTTTGAACTGTACATTTAAACTTCCCTCATGTCTTCCCCAGACTGGCAGTTTATACCTTCTCACTAGTGAACAGTGATGAGCTATGGCATTTCCTCATCCATTCCCTATCAAGGAGCATCCGGTGTCTTACAGGTGGTGTGGACATAAGATTTCCACTTCCTGGCTTGCACTGCTCCCCAGGGCCATGGTGGCATCCGGGCCCCGGCTGTTCTGAAGATCATGTCTGGGTCCGTGGTCGTGCAGAGGCTGGAGTCTACAATGATGGCTCTGGCCTGTGTTGCCACCACGGTCGCCTGGGTTCTGGGTCACCACCTGTGGCTGCTGCCGAGACCGTGCCAACCTCGGTTACCTGTCCCTCGTCTGAGAGGAGTGAGCCCAGCAGGAGTGGTCCAGGGACTGACCAACTTAGCTGCCATCCAGGCACACTCCCGGGCTTGGAGTAGGCACACCCCAATATCTACCCCATCTATGGCCTGCTTGAGTGTGTGAAGGGACTGGTCCCGGGGACCCGTAGCTCAGGATCTCCATGACGGGGACAGCAGCAGGGTATTGGAGAGGAATGTCGTATCTCCATTGGTGAAGTACATTTTAGATTCTTTTCTCATAATTGAGTCTTCTTAGCTTTGGGGTTGTCACTTTGTATGTTTTGGGTCTGATTTGAAGGTACACTGTGAAGATCCATGTGCTAATGGCTGAATCTCCAGAGGTCTTAAACTGTGGTCAGACCTCTAAGAGATGGGGACGTGGCGGAAAGTGCTAATTCGCTGAGGACAGTCTCCCCTGAAAGGGGTTCATATAGTTTTCATGGAACCCCGGTTAGTTCCTGTGAACGTGGAGTAAGCCTGGTCCACGAACGTGTGCCTTCTCGTCTTGCCCATGGGATGTCACCAGTCTGTTGCTTCCGTCACCAAGTCCTCCCCAGAGCTGAACATATGTAGCTGTCCAGTCTTGAACGTTAGCTCCTAAAACTTTGAGCTAGGGCTTAGAGAGATGATCAGCAGTTAAGAGCACTGGCTGCTCTTCCAGAGGACCTGAGTTCAATTCCCAGCAACCTCATGGTGGCTCACAGCCATCTATAGGGGGATCTGATGCCCTCTTCTGGCATAGAGGCATACACGCAGCTAGAGCCCTCAAATGTTAAACAAACAACAACTAAAACCAAAAGCGTGAGCTAAATAAACCTCAGGCTTTATACATTTTATAGCCTCAGATCTTTTGTTATAGTGACATATAAAAGACTGAGAGAGGATATTAGTCCTCTGTCAAAATATGCCTTATTTATAAAAACCTTCTCTGCCAGTCTATAGTTTCTTTTCATTTTCTTTTTTTTTGTTGTTGTTTTTTTTTTTGTTTTTCGAGACAGGGTTTCTCTGTGGCTTTGGAGCCTGTCCTGGAACTAGCTTTGTAGACCAGGCTGGTCTCAAACTCACAGAGATCCGCCTGCCTCTGCCTCCCAAGTGCTGGGATTAAAGGCGTGCACCACCACCGCCCGGCTCTCTTCATTTTCTTACCAACATCTTTCAGAGAGTGAAACTTTTAATGTTAATGAGGTATAATTAAAAATGTCTTTTATAGATAGCAATCTTGGTGTTTTATCTAAAACGTCACCAACAGACCCCAGTCACTTGGGGTTATTTCCGTGACGCTTGTCCTTGTGACTTGCCAGGCGCTGCCATTTCTAGTGTCTTTCTAGTATCTGCATGCCGCTTGTAAGTTACTAGTGGTTCTTGACCCCCAGTTCGTTCAACAGACTTCAGCAGCAGGAAGTTGAGGCCAACAGACTTGGCTTCATTTTTAGGGACGGACGAGCATGTTTCAAAGCGCTGTGCAGGCGTGGGGATGGGAGCGTATCTGGTAAACTGCGGCGGTGGTCGCATCTGTGTTTGCTGGAGCGGAGTCCATCGGTCTTTCTAACCGCAGTGTTGTCCTTTAGCTCAGGAGACAACTGGCTCAGGAGAAGCACTTCCGGGAGTCTCTTGAGAAGTCTGCGTCATCCATGCTACTCAAAATCCAAGAAATGGGGTCCGCGGTGGATGCGGAGCGGAAGCAGGTAGAGGTTTGCTTGCCTTGCTTGTGAGAGGGCTGAAACCCAGAAGGGAGCGCCGGGCTTCTTCCCCTGAGCGCGCGGGTTGTCTGTTTCCTCTGGATTGATGGGGCCTTTTCCTTAGTAACCTGGTGGCCTCCTCACCGCAGTCTTTAAGATAAGAAAAGCTCTGCACAGTCTTAATTCGTGAGTGAAAAAGCCAAGGCCCAGAGAAGCGAGTCTGTCTCAGGTTTTATAGCGGTGAATTCTGTTGTCTCCTCTACGATGCAGTCTTTGCTATGGGCATTGGTTGTGGAAGCTGTTGTCTTAGCTAATGCTGTATGTGTCTGATCTGGTTAGAAAGGAAAGACTAAGTGGAACTAATCTTTGAAACAAATAAGTAAAATAACAGGAACATATTTATGTTTCTGCTTTCGGTTATCAGGTTCCTATTAACATGATATTTTTGCCTTCACTGTACTTATTTGAAGTACCTTTGTGTTGAAGATACTTTAAATTCACATTTTAGTATTTATTATTATTATGCATAATCTTTTTTTATTTTTACCAGTAACCGTACTTCACAGCTGAAGCATAGAAATGAGTCTGTTTACTGAAGGAATTTTATGAAAGAGCCCATCCAAGTCAAAATTAGTTAAATGTAGATAGAACTAAAGGTGCAGTTCTTCTCTTGCTCCGAGCACCCTATGGCTAGCAGCCACTGTATCGAAGTGGACTAGGGTGCTCTATTGGCCGGCACTCAAAGTAAGAAGCCCTGGTCTGCCGAGATTTGAGCTGGGACACACAGGCACGTCCTGTTCCTCTCAGTGACGTTAGGTTGAAGCTTCTCCCTTCCCATGTCGTATCGGGTCGTGCGTTGCCTTACAGAAACAGCTTTTCTTCCACGACTTCAGGTACACAGTTTGCAGCAGAGCTGCTCCGCCCTCCGCCGCTCTGGACAGACCACCCAAGAACTTCTGGCGCAGGAGCAGAGCAGGAATGGAGAGTTGGAGACGGCCGCCTCGAAGCTCAAGTCCGATCTAAGTATGCAAGGACTCCCAAGAGCCTGAATTCTGTAGCTGGCCAGGGTTGGTGGTGCTTCCTACAATACAGAGTGGAAAATTGCTGGGCTCCTTTCTGACCTTAATTTTCTGTGTATGTGGTACGAGATTGGGGAGGGCCTCATTTGTACTAGACGAGACTGGGGAGGGCCTCATTTGCACTAGACTGAGGAGGGCCTCATTTGCACTAGACTGGGGAGGGCCTCATTTGCACTAGATTGGGGAGGGCCTCATTTGCACTAGGCAAACTCTTTGACATTGCTCCTCTTCGGCCCCTCTTTGTGTTGGTTTGTTTGCTGAGATAGCATCTCTCTGAGTTACCTTAGATTTGCTATCTTCTTATCTAAGCCTTACATATCCTAAGATTATAGGTCTGTGCCCCCTCCACTCCTCAGAAAGGGTAAGGCTTCCCATGGGGAATTAACAAAGCCTGGCACATTGAGTTGAGGCAGGACCAAGCCCCTCCTCCCGGCATCAAGGCTGAGCAAGGCATCCCACCATAGGGAATAGGTTCCAAAAAGCAAGCTCATGCACCAGGGATAGATCCTGGTCACCCACACGCAGAGGGCCTAGTTTGGTCCCATGCAACCTCCCCAGCTGGTCTAGAGTCCTTGAGCTGCCATGACCTCAGGACAGCTAGAGAAGAAAAGCTTAAACCTGTGTCTTCTCATTGTAAGCTGAGCGTTTCCTCTGGTTTGCTATCTGCATGAGACAGAAAGCTCCATCAGAAGAGTAAACCTGACAACGCCTTCCTACAGCTGCTAGCCACCTTTGCTTAGGGCTGCCGAGCGAACCACTGTGTAGGCGCTCGCTGGCAGTGCTCGAGATAACCTTCTGTCTTCAGATTGCACACCTGCGCATGTTTGTGTTACATTTCATGTTCTTCCCCAGGATCTCATTTTCACTTTACGACAGCTTTGTTAGCGAGTAGGAAAATATCCCTGTTACTCACAGTGAAACGCTCTGGAGACGGTGCTCACAGACCTGCTCCACACAAAGTAGCAGGAGCCGAAGTGCTGGCCCTTCTGTTTGAGCTCTCTCTGCAGTAGGCTTTTCTGTTGCTTAGATTAATGGTTTATTTATTTTTTTGGATTCTACAAAGCATATGTGGAAGACCACTAGATAGAGATTAAACACATTAAGTCAGGATAGTGTGAAGGAAGGGAAGCCTAACCGAATACCAACTGTGTGTTCAATATATTGACTGTGTGCGGTTTTACCACTTGAAGGTTCAGCTAGTTATATGGCCAGGTTAAGGAAAAGAGATGCCTCTATTTTCTTCGATGTATTAAAAATAGAAAATCTCATTAACAGTAAACAATATATAATAAATAACTATTCTCTGAAGATAGACATTCTCCCTGTGTTCAGACTTGGGGCGTATCTTCAGAACAGATCACATTTATCTCTCTTCATTTTTCACACATTTGAAATTAGAACTTAGTGAGTCACGGGCTCACATTTGTAGAAAACAGTTCCTGTGAGATAAATCCTATGCAAAGTAGGAGTTTAGACATGCTTTGTGATTGCCTGGCTTTAAATTTAAATATAACAGCACTAATATAGCTCTAAAATTTTCTGTAAAGTCAAAACATTAATGTCAAATGTATTTTTTGTTGCTGATATGCACTGCCAAACCATTGCCCCATTTTCCTTCCCCCGAGTGTGTGACAAGTGCTATAACATGGTGTCCCAGCTGTCTGCTCCCCTGGCTCCAGTTACACCCTGTGAATGGTTCCCCACCCAGCCCTGAAGTCCCTCCAGAGCTCTGAACCACTGTCCTCTGTCAGCCCAGCACCTGCAGTCGGCTGCCCGGCAGACGCTCAGAGCACCAGGAAATGCCCGTGCCCATTCATTCTTTCTGCTCTGTCTCCCAAGTCTGCTCCTTGCCCGCAGTCCTTACGTAGCTGAAATCCAGCATCTCCCCTGCTGGCCTTGTCTGCACTCCGCATGCTCACCCCGTCTCTCAGTCTGCTTTTCTTTCTTTCCCATTAGTCTGTTTTTTTCTTCTCTGTTTTCACTGTCATTGCCGGGAGGGAAATAGTTCCTACTGTTTTATGTGTATGTCCCTCATTTTATTAAATCTTGAGTAAAGTAATTTAACAAAAATGTTTGGGTCATATCCCGCCCAGAATAATCTATGCACTGAATAAAGTGTGACCTTATTTATCATTAGAAGTAACTGCGGACCAAGGTTCTTTTTAAGTTTACTTAATCCCCGATTAATTTTAGCTCTTTAGAGACAAGTTTGTCATGTAACGCAGGCTGGCCCTGAACTCATGACCCCCTGCCTCAGTCTCCCAGATGCTGAGATTGCAGGAGTGCTGTGTTGACAGTTGTGTGTTTTAGCCTATGAGAATAATCAAATGCACGTGTTGTTACTGTCTCTGCAAACACGGACGAGAGCGAGCCGAGTGTAGGGAGGACGCTGTGCAGTTTCCGGGGCTGCGTCTCCATCTCACCATGTGGACTTTGTTTTCAGTTTCCAGAGATAACCTCATCTGCAAGCTGGTTGAAGAGAATAAGGTATGTGTTCCTGTGGCGGGAGACGGAGGAGGTCTCTCCCTGTATTAAGCCACAGTCCTTCACTAGTGCTAGGAAATAGGCTTCTGATTCCTCAAAGAGCCTTAGGGAAAAGGGTTCCTTTAAATAAGCTGTGTATTCAGGCAGTACTGTGTGTGAGGAACTAAGTGGACCTCGTATGCACGTTATCTTGTCTTCAAAAGATAAAATAATGAGACTTTTGTGGATTTTGCCAATTGCAAATTAATTTCTAAAACGGGGTCGTGAACTATAACAAACACAATGTTGTAGTTGGTGGTTGCCCAGCCCTGTGAGTGTATGGAATACTACTGACCCACCCTCTTAAAGTCGGGCAGCATAGTGAACTTCATTTTACCTACACTTAGAGAAAAATACCTTTATTTCTTGTGAGATTTTGGGGGTAGTCTCTGTTCCCATTTGGGAGAGGTTTTCTGTTGCCCTCCCACCCCACGTTGTGCGATGTTCATCTTCCCGCTTCTGAAAAATCGAGAAGCAGTTTTCTCAGGAGACGAAGAAGCTGCACCCTGCCCTTCCCTCTTAGGGATCTCCAATCACCCTGCCCCTCTCTCCCCCTTCCCCACCCTCAGAGAGAACTAGTTCTGTTCATCAGCGCAGGTGTTCCCCTTCTCCACGCTGAGGTTATCAGTGAAGACATCTCAACTTTTAAACGTATTTGAATGTGCTGCTCTGGAATCACAAAGTCTTACGGGAGATAAAAATGTGTATCTGATGTAAGTATTCTCAGAGAGAACATGCTTGATATAAGAATATACTCGAGTAGTTAGGGAACGGGTTTAGTCATTTTTCTAGTCTAAAATTCTATTTAATGAAGTCTTTAAAAATAAATCATAACTTTCAGAGCGATTTTACACTCCCCACCACACAGAACATAAAGTTTATAGATTTCCTATGTACCCCATACTTCTTTTTTTTAATCTATGTATTTATTATGTATACAGTATTCTCAGTATTCTGTCTGCGTGTATGTCTACAGGCCAGAAGAGGGCGCCAGATCTCATTACAGATGGCTGTGAGCCACCATGTGGTTGCTGGGAATTGAACTCAGGACCTTTGGAAGGGCAGGCAACGCTCTTAACCATTGAGCCATCTCTCCAGCCCACTACTTCTTAACGTGTACAGCCTCTCTCGCTGTCAGTGTCTCCCACTGGAACACAGGATTGTTCTAGATGAATCAACATTAGTATCTGTTTTAATCAAGCCAGAAATGCAATTAGGGTTCATTCCTTGGATTTAGGGAGTGAGTCACTTCCCTGAAGTCCTCTGAATTGCAGACATGTTCAGTTCTCTTCTTCCCATTAAGTCCTCTTCTTATTAACCATTGATCTACCCTCCTCAGAATATCATATAACTGGGATTATAAATATAACATTTTAGATCAGCTTCTTCAGCTTAATAAATATTTAAATTTCCTTGGTATGTTTTTATGTCTTGATAGCTTAATTTTAGTGTTAAACATTATTACATTATCTGTATGTACCACCATTTGTTAGCATAACACAGAGGTTTTAAAACAAAAGGATATATCTATATCTATATCTATATCTATATCTATATCTATATCTATATCTAATCTATCTATCTATCTATCTATCTATAACAATTTAAAAAGAGGCCATAAATTTGAAAATGAACAAGGAAGGGTATTTGGGCAGGTTTGGAGGGAGGAAAGGGGAGGGGAAATGATGCAATTATAATCTCAAAGAATAAAAGAAATAATTTTAAGAAACAAAAGGATATTTTCTTCAATAGAGTATTTTTTTTCTTCTCATACATTTTCTGTGGAATTATGTATTTATTTCGTGATCAGTTTCACTTGGGCAAGTAAACATTAATCCTTGTTACACAGGCCAGAAAGCAACAGCTTCGGTGTTCTGAAATACACAAAAATAAAAATACCCGAGCCATGGAAATTTAGGCAGTTTTGAGTTGAGCAAGATTCTGAAGGACTCCTTGGCTGTTGGGAGGTCTCTGCGCCCCTGCGTGCACACAGCGATGCGCACAGTGTCCTGCCCGTGTGTACGAGAGAACAACCCCGTTCGTTCTTCCACAGAGCACACAAGTGTGTCTGAAGAAGGAGCGTGATGAGAACACACACTTGAAATCCGAGATGCTGTCCCTTCGAGATGCGTCAGAAAAGGCACAGGTGAATCTTCGCCTCCATCCCTCTCTCTCTCTCTCAGAGGAACCAAGATAAATCTTGGTTATATAAATTCATATCAAGCCTGTGGGTCTAAACCTAAATATTTAGAATGTAATTGATCGCATGAGCATTTAGCAAAACAACAGTAGGTCTCCTCCTAGGGCCCATTATTTCCCCCGTCAGGAACTTTAAACCAGGCTCATAGTTCCAGGCCTGAAGTCCCTCCCATAAAGCAGATGTATCCAATCAGGAAACAGTTGGTCACTTCTGTCACAGCTATGGCCCAGTTGCATCAGCAGGCATAGCCTGCGAGCAGGTCCATATGGTAGCAGTGGAGATTCAGTGCTGGGAAAGCCATTGACCTTTGCTTTCCTAGCTGGCTGCTTAGCTCCTTCTGGCAGCATGAAAGCCAGCTAACAGGGAGAGAGTTTCCTGTTCAGTTCATGGTTGATTTTGCTGTGTTCTACGTCCAAAGTGAGCAGCGTCTTTAGCAATCGGATCTTATTGTTTTGTTATGGTGGGCAACAAAGAACAGAGGCAAAAGCCGATGTTCTTGCTCTCTCTTCCATGATCAGTAACGCATAGGGATGTCTTTGAAAGTAGTTTTCAAACTAATGAAATATTAACTGATGATGTGTTAGCTAAGTTAGGCTCAGCGGGTTACTGTGAAATCATTCAAGAGAATATATAAGTGGAGTATTAGAAAGACTTATGACTTGCTGTCTTTGCTGTCTTAGGTTTTGAATGACCAGCTTTCCAGAAAGTGTTCAGAGCTAACCAGCATGCTTCAGATTGTAAAGCTGGAAAATGCCAGGATTGTTGCTGAACACCATGCTATTCTGCAGGTATCCTTCCGACACTCAAAACGGTCTCATTTGTCTGGCCTCAAGTTCAGCCTGAGCTAAGAAGACCTTGACTTGTGATCCTGCTGGTTCTCCCTCCAGGATGCCAGAATTACAGCTTATGCCAACACTCCTTTCCTTCCCTTGTGTTGTCTGATTGATGGTTCCAGCAGGGTCTTAGTATGAGCCCATCAGGCTGGTCTCCATTTTACAATCCTTCTGCCTCAGGCTACAGAGTTCTGGGTTTCAGGCTGCCATTGAGGCCCAGTTGTTATTCTATGATTAGTAGTTTCTTCCTTTTTGCAAAGGGCTGATTTGCAAAGGCCTTGCAATTCTGTGGTGTTTAACGCTTCATTCCTAAAAGTTCATGATTTTAGGAAAAGACATTATCTGTTCCAGTATTTGAGTAATAATGATGTGTAGTTTTAAAAGAAGTTTTTAGACTAAGCTATTTTGTGTGTGTGAGTGTTTGGCTTGCATGTGTGTGTGTATGTGCACCGTGTGCATGCCTGGTGGCCATATTTCAGCAGAGAGCATTAGATCCCTCACACTGGAGTTGTGGGTGGTAGTGAGCCACCGTGTAGGTGTCTGGGAGCCACACCTGGGTCCTCTTAATCACTTAGCCGTCTCTATAGCCCCTAAGGATGGTATACATTTAAAACTGAGTCTCAAGGCTTATTTTCCCCCAAACATCCGTGACATTCTATTTTGTTTATAGTAGTCTAAGAATATTCTTGACATTGACCCCAGCTATTTGAAATTCTGCTTCTTTGTAAAGATTACCTTTCACCACGAAACTTGGTCATCCTAATCAAAACAGAAAAAAAACAGAAAATTTTCAAATTCTGGTCCTTGGGTGCTAAGTAGTAGTAGTGTGTGTGTGTGAAAGAGAGAGAGAGAGAGAGAGAGAGAGAGAGAATGTTGGTTTGCTTACTTTCTTTACATATACAAGTATGATATTAAGGATTTTACATATGTTAAAGTCCCTGATTATTATAGTTGCTACATCTTTATCCTTATTTTTCCAATAATAGGTTAAATAAAAATAATAAGTAATTATTAACGCATTCAAGGCTTGCAAAACTATTATGGATTGCAGATAGAAGTGCTGCTAATTAGAAAATGGTAAACCAGAGAAAGGCACCAAATAACCACTAGTCCCATTAGTGCCACGCTCTAGTGCAACACAAGAGCGAGCCTTAGAGAGGTCACACCAACTGCCCAAAACAGCTTTCCCAACAAACTGACGCTATTCGGAGGGAAGGAGAAGATAGAGATGGGAAGGTCCTTTCATCTGATATGTATAGATGTTTATATTGTTTCATATTTCAAAGTAAGAAAAAATTTTAAGATACTGAAGTATTTTAATGTAGATTTCATTTTTGAAACTATATTGACATTTCTAGTTTCACAACATATTTTCAGCGCTGGTAAATATGTCTTCATCTTTGTTTGGTAGACCCATAAAATAACAGAACTGTAGCCAAAGAGAGGGCCGGGTTCTCAAACTCTCTTATCAAAGGCTTCGTTTGTGAAAAGAAGCAAGTCTTGGAGTGGGCACAGTGTCTCTGAACTGCGACTCTGAACGTTACCGGTCAAATAGCATCTCAGCTTTTACTCCCTCAGGTGGAGCAGAAGATGATCACAGAGACATTTCAGGAGCAAAATCTGCTTTTAGACGCAGCCCACGCCAGCATCACCGGCGAACTCCAAACCGTCCAGAATGATAAAGCCCAGCTCCAGACACACCTGTAAGCCAGCCAGCGCCACGTGCACCTTTCGGTCCTCATTTCTGCTTCTTGTCCTTAGTGGGAATATCTAAGCTGACCTCTCTGAGCCAACCTTGAGGAGCTAGTCTGCTAGAACACTGTGGGAACTGTTGGCAGACGGGTCGTGTTCCCTTAAGGAGATTTATCCTCTGGGCCAGCAGGACTTGATGGCCCTTCATTCTCTTCTTCCAGAGACCATTTGATTCTTGAGCACGGTCAGTGTCTCCAGAAAGCAAAGGAGGCCGAGAAGAGGACAGCGGTACAGAAAGAACTTTTGGAATCAACCATTGCGAGACTGCGGGGCGAGTTGGAAGCATCGGTGCAAGAGAAGAAGTCTCTGCTAGAGAAGAATGAAAGGTTTCAGCAGGAGGTGGGGAGCAGACTCCCCCCTAGGTGAGGTACAGAGAGGTGGGGAGCAGACTCCCTCTTGGGTGAGGAGCAGAGGGAGGAGGGGAGCAGACTCCATCCTGGGTGAGGAGCAGAGGGAGGAGGGGAGCAGACTCCATCCTGGGTGAGGAGCAGCGGGAGGTGGGGAACAGACTCTATCCTAGGTGAGGAGCAGCGGGAGGTGGGAGCAG
>NW_004949106.1:4373473-4375912 GCF_000317375.1 Microtus ochrogaster | reverse complement strand
CTAGCTCTGTAGACCAGGCTGGTCTCGAACTCACAGAGATCCACCTGCCTCTGCCTCCCAAGTGCTGGGATTAAAGGCGAGAGCCAGCACCACCCAGCTACCTCAAGTTAACTCTTGCTGAAGCCCTTTCACAAACATACACTTGCTGAAGCCCTTTCTGGGCATAGCTCTAAGCACCTTGCACCCCTAACATTATAACCCTCACCAGTGCACTAAGGCCTAGCAACTGTGACTCATCATTTGAAGCTAAGGAAGCTGGCATCCAGAAAGGTCTGCTAACTCAGCCAGCAAAGTGGCAGAGGTTTTTCCTTCTTGTTCTTTGTTTTATTTGGGTTTAGGGAATTTGGTTTTGAACACATTAGCGATTTTTTTTCAGTGATGTGTTCTTATCCGCAGTGAGCTTTTTTTACTCAGCACACAATCCACAGCCAGACACGGCGGCACTCACCTGTGAGCCCACGCTCTACAGTCAGGAGGATATGGGTTTCTGGAACTGAGGGCAGAGGTATAGCACAGTGTGGGGCAAGTCATTTACGTGCTTAAAGCCCCTAGAGTAATCCAGACCCTGGAAAAAAATGTAAATTTTGATGTAAGAGAATCATTAACTCCTGGTAGAATGTACGGGGGTTGTGTTCTGAAGGGTTAATCTTGTGAGATGAAAACCTGAGTTTTGCTTTTATAAGTACTGTCATTGGTGGTGAGAAGAATATTTTGTGTTATTGGGTAAGTGGTTCTCAGGGTTGATGATAAAATTCTGGGGATGATTTTTCTGTGTTGTCAGCTGGACACTGGCACTGAGAGTCCGTTCTTTAGAATGTTCTCTTTGACTTGTATTCAGAATTGTGAGCTGAGTGAAATGCCAGTTGCCTCTGGAGTGCCGGGACTAAAGTCAGTGGCTTGGTACAGACCACTCCGCCCTCCCTCCTTAGCCCTCCTTCTGGGCCCGGCCCCTACCAGTCAGCCCCTCCCACCAATTCTCCCTGTGCTCCCACCCCGGCTAGCAGCAGCCACACCCCCAAAGGCCTGCTGGCCCTCCTCCAGTACCACCTACTTTGAGTAGCTCACGGCTGCCTCCATCTTGAGCAGCTGATGTGCCGATGCTATGGCACCTCTGCTGAGCTGGGCGATGGCCATGTCCTGTGCTGAGGTCAGCACTTCACACCTTTTCCTCCGCGTCCCCTGCTGGCCCTTACATTCGCCCCTTCCCTCTTCCGCAGAGGTCTGTGAGCTGTGGGAGGTGGATAGAGATTGACAGCATGGCGCTGTAGTCTCTGATACTTGGTACTTTAAGTTACCATTCTCTTCATTAACTGCTATCGGCTGCAAACACAAGCTTCCCGGACCAAGTGTAGAGCAGCACAAGCCTGTGGGTCTAAACCTAAATATTTAGAATATAATTGACCGCATGAGCATTTAGCAAAACAACAGTAGGTTTCCTCCTAGGGCCCATTATTTCCCCCGTCAGGAACTTTAAACCAGGCTCATAGTTCCAGGCCTGAAGTCCCTCCCATAGAGCAGATGTATCCAATCAGGAAACAGTTGGTCACTTCTGTCACAGCTATGGCCCAGTTGCATCAGCAGGCATAGCCTGCGAGCAGGTCCATATGGTAGCAGTGGAGATTCAGTGCTGGGAAAGCCATTGACCTTTGCTTTCCTAGCTGGCTGCTTAGCTCCTTCTGGCAGCATGAAAGCCAGCTAACAGGGAGAGAGTTTCCTGTTCAGTTCATGGTTGATTTTGCTGTGTTCTACGTCCAAAGTGAGCAGCGTCTTTAGCAATCGGATCTTATTGTTTTGTTATGGTGGGCAACAAAGAACAGAGGCAAAAGCCGATGTTCTTGCTCTCTCTTCCATGATCAGTAACGCATAGGGATGTCTTTGAAAGTAGTTTTCAAACTAATGAAATATTAACTGATGATGTGTTAGCTAAGTTAGGCTCAGCGGGTTACTGTGAAATCATTCAAGAGAATATATAAGTGGAGTATTAGAAAGACTTATGACTTGCTGTCTTTGCTGTCTTAGGTTTTGAATGACCAGCTTTCCAGAAAGTGTTCAGAGCTAACCAGCATGCTTCAGATTGTAAAGCTGGAAAATGCCAGGATTGTTGCTGAACACCATGCTATTCTGCAGGTATCCTTCCGACACTCAAAACGGTCTCATTTGTCTGGCCTCAAGTTCAGCCTGAGCTAAGAAGACCTTGACTTGTGATCCTGCTGGTTCTCCCTCCAGGATGCCAGAATTACAGCTTATGCCAACACTCCTTTCCTTCCCTTGTGTTGTCTGATTGATGGTTCCAGCAGGGTCTTAGTATGAGCCCATCAGGCTGGTCTCCATTTTACAATCCTTCTGCCTCAGGCTACAGAGTTCTGGGTTTCAGGCTGCCATTGAGGCCCAGTTGTTATTCTATGATTAGTAGTTTCTTCCTTTTTGCAAAGGGCTGAT
>NW_004949106.1:4364704-4370143 GCF_000317375.1 Microtus ochrogaster | reverse complement strand
TCCTGGGCAGGGTATAGAATGGTAATTCACAGCTGTATCTACTGCTGAAGGTAGAGCAGGAGTCAAGCTGAGCTCCAATGCTCTGAGCTGCCCACTAATGCGTGTGCATTCTTCAGCATGTAAAGTAGCCTTTGCCAAACAGTACAGTGTGCCCTTCCAGCAGCAGTAGTGTGAACTGATAGCTCACAGTCCTCCTGTTGGTTACAGGGTCAAACTTAAAAAACCATTTCTCTGAAGGAAACGGGAGGGTGAGAGTTAAAAGTCCCAGACTGTCTTCTAGTTGGGTGGAAAGCTGCAGGATCTGACATGCAGACCTGTCCCTGGTGAAGTCTGATCCACCTCTTAGACATGCCGTTGACCCCTTTCTGAGAGGACGTGCTACCTCTGCAGTGTAGGTACTAACTGACCTGTAGGATGCTGTCATCTGCTTTTGTAGGCCCTGTGTCTTCTAAACACCTGTCCACTTCTTTTTCTCACCTGGGCAGGTCAATAAAACAGAAAAGGAAGTAGCCAAAGAAAAATGCAGTTTGGAAAAGGAATTAGCTAAAAGCAAGGTATTTTGGTTTTATTTTTGATGTTTCCGTTTTCTTTTGATCCTTTTTGTATTGCCGCCTACGATATCAGTGTATTTAATGAGTGGGATGGTCGTACTGATGATCAAGATGGCACAAAGCCAGTGTCACTTAGGGCCTTCTAGTGCTTTCTAGGGGTGTTGCTTGTTGAGCTTATGGGGTTTGCCTCTGTAAGCCATCACTGGTTCTGCCCTAGAATTCACTGGTACTTCAGCCAGAAGTCCCCTGGGTCTGGAGAAGGCAAAGGGGTGATTGCTCACACACACACACACACACACACACACACACACACACACAAATAAATAAAATCTGTATTCACAAGAGATATTGTTCTATGATTTTATTTTTCTTGTGTTAACTTTGGTTTTGGTGTCAAGATAATATTAGCCTCTTAAAATAATTTGTAACTGTTTCTTCTCTTCACTTTTTTGGCTAACTGTCTTTTGAGGGGCTCCTATCAGTTCTTCCCTGAGCATCCTTGGCACACTGACTAGTGGAGCTGTCCTGTCATACACTGCTCTGTGGGACATCATCACTGACTCCCCCTCCTGTAGAAGGTCTTTTCTGAATTTCTGACTCCTTTCTCATTTCCTTTTCGGGGCTTTTAATTTTGGTTTTCTTTGGAATCAGTTTCAACAGATCGGTTCTTTCTAAGAGTGTGCCCACTCCTAGACTTAGAGTCTAGGGTGTTGAACTTGCTCACACACACTTGTCTGGAGTAGTCCTGCGCCTTTGTCTCTATAAGAACAGAAGTGATGGTCTCTATTTCACGACTGTCTGGTGGTTTGTGTCTTCTCTGTCCTTGGCTAGTCCAGCCACCTGCTTTTGTCTTCTGTGTTTTTCCTGTACTTTATTTCATTTGTGCACCAGTATTTGTTCTGGCCTGCTGTTTGCTTTGTGTTTGACTTGTTCTTTGATTTCTAGTTTAAGATAAGCTTGGGATATTGATTTAAGAAACATTCCTTCTGGACTGGAGTGCTGGCTCGGCCACTAAAGACTAGACCCACAACCAAGAGATGTTCCTTTTTAACAATCTAGATGTTTACAGGAATGAATTTCCCTCTCTAAACTGGCTTCACTGCATGCATAAGTTCAGTTGTGATGTTTCTTCATTTTTATTCATCTCAATATATTCCTTAAGTCCCCTGAGATTTCAGGAAGGTAGAAACAGGGCAAACAGAAACAACAATCAGCTGTTCCCTTTAATAAGAATGGCATGGGTCACCTCTGTTAGCTTGAAGTTCATTGGGACTATTCTGCCTCTGTGAGAAAGAAGCTTTGAAGGGCCTTGCTTCGCCCACGTCACTGATGTCACCTCTGCTCACATCTTTTGGTAAACTCCACTTTTTCCTTTGGACCATGTTTTTACTTTTGTTGAAAATGAGTTGGCCATAGATGTTTATATCTCATTGTAGACTTCCTGATATGTTTCCTTGGTTATGTGTTTTCTTTTTGCCACTTTGAGTCTCTGGACTTATAATTAAACTCTTACAATTAAATAAGCTTCCTATTAGCTTTAGGATATTTTCATTAATATTTTTTTATTTTTGAAGTTAAAATATAATGACACTTCTCCCCTCCCTTTCTTACCTTCAACCTCTCCCATAAAGCCCCCCTTGCTCTCTCTCAAATGCATGACCTTTTTCATTGTTGTTACATGTATGTGTAAGTATTGACTTATATAAATCTGTGAGCACAACCTGATCAGTTCATATGCTGTTACTGGTATGTATATAATTTCAACGCTGACCCCTTGGTATTGGAGAACCAATGGGGGCGGGTCTTCCCAGTAAAGGGATTGTACCAGCTTTGCAGGAGTGTTCCCTTTTCCCCACAACCTCTCCAGCATAATTTGTCGTCAGTGTTTTTGATCTTTGCCATTCTTACCGGTGTAAGATGGAATCTCAGAGTTGTTTTGATTTGCATTTCTCTGATGACTAAGGATGTTGAACATTTCCTTAAGTGTCTTTCAGCCATTTTAGATTCCTCTGTTGAGAGTTCTCTGTTTAGGTCTGTACTCCATTTTTTTGCTTTGTTACCTAGTATGTAGTCAGTTTTTGAGAAGGGTCCATGAGGTGCTGGGAAGAAGGTGTATTCGTCTGTGTTTAATGGAATGTTCTATAGATGTCTGTTGAGTCCATTTGAGTCATAACATCTGTTAGTTCCCTTATCAGATATCGCTGAGTCACACCCACTCCCAGAAGTCTCTGGTTCAGACCTGCTCCCTCGGGGGTCCCAGACTGGCACCTGGACCAGCATAGGTTTCAGGCTCTGGCCTGCTTCCTCGGCAGACACTGCCTAGTATGTGTCTATAACTTTTATGTCAGCTTTTTAAAGTCATAGAGAAATGTTGAGTTTTTAAAATGAATATTTCTATTGACATGGTCATATGGCTTATCTATTGATTTGGTAAATTAAACTGGTAGTAAATAGTATATGCTATCAAAGTAAACTTCACTTACCTCTTATTTTCATTTTGTATATTCCTAGGTTAGTTAATTTTGGCAGTATTTTGTCAAAGATTTTTGCATCTCTGCACACAACCTGAAACTGATAAACAAATACCAGATACTAGACAGGGCATAACTACCAGTTAAACTGAATTACCTAGTTCTCCCAATAACAACTAGAGGAGTGACAGAGACAGTAAGAGCCAGAGGATAGGCTCCCACAGAGACCGGCAGCATGCGCAGACCTGCACAGGTTCAAGCCGATGGAGTCCCAGCCGTGAGGGGGCAAGTGGACATGGGCTCCCACCCTTAGCCAAGAAGCCGTGTGCAATCGATGTCTTCTGGAAAAGGAAAAATCCGTTTTCTCCAAAGCAGTCTCACTGGGTGCACTCACCACTCTTCAGGATGGGGGGGCCCATGCGCAGGAACAGACAGCCTGCACAAAACACTCAGTGGTGTTTTGTAGGCTGTTTGCCTCTTTATGCATTGTTTGGGCATTTATTGTCTATTGATCTTCTGCTTGCTTATTTCCACTTGTGTTTCTGTGGGCATTTGTGTGTGTGTTTCTTGGGTTTTGTTCTGTAAAGAGAGAAAGGGAATGGAGATGGGTGGGGAAGATCTGGGAGAAGTTGGGGGAGGGGAAAAGTATGGTCAGACTATAAGATACGCGAATTTTTTTTTCAATAAAAACAGATGAAAAAAGTTGAAAGAAAACAACTTGTTTTAAACAACCTAGAGCTATCAGACTCATCAAAGCCCCCACTCTTTGGAAAGGGAAACACAGGTAGAGGCTGCCTCCCAATTTTCAGCTCAGCTGTTATTCTAAAATAAATTTTTTATTTAAAATAGTTCTTTTTCTCCTTTTGTTTTCAAAGGCAGACATAAACTTATTGAACCAAAACCTACAGACTCTACTGGAAGAGAATAAGCACCTGACAGAGAAAATGGCTTCCCTGGAGCATCAGAGAGTCACGGCCGACTACCAAGGGGTAGGTATAAAAAGGTCAGTCTATAGGAGGGGTTAAGACATCTGGGAATGATTGTCACGGTGATCTGAAGTACTGACAAGCACAAATGTACCTGACGTATTAAAACACATCCTTTTACATAACTTATAAGGCAGAATCTTGTATTTTTTTGCACCTGTTCTTTCCCTCCATTAAGCAGTCAGTAATAAGTGTGATTTTTGAAAGCTGTTGGACCAGGTCAGTGCATTCCGAATACGAGCTGGTAGCTCCTACAGCATCTCCAAGTGAAGAGGACTTTCAGAGATTCTGCTAAGACGCTAATACTTTCCTTATGTATTTGACCATCGGGAGTATGATTACTACTGTTTGAGAGCATACCAAACGGTGCTTAGATTTTTACAGAATCCCGTCATGTCCCTTTCAGTCTAAGATTAAACTTCGTGTTACTTCCACTCTGACTAAACCTAAATCTTTTCATGTGTTTATGACTTTTGAGCCGGCCTGCCTTGCTTTCGGTTTTGCCTTTGCCCGAGGTGACATTTAATCCCTCAGAGCCTCAGCCTCATGACCTCTCAGAATGAGGATAATAACACCATCGCTACAAAAGGTGCTGGGATTAAGTTAACGCATGTGAAGCATGGAGCAGATAGTTTCAGCGTATTTTAAATTCTTAGGTTCTGGGCTCTTGTGGGCAATGGGAAGTCTGCCAGTGCCTGTTGGGGTAACGAGACCCATCAAGGCCACTGGGGTCCTGCCCCAAGGTCCCCTTCAGTGTTCAGACTGGGTGCTATAGAAAGTATAAGAAACTTTTGGGGGGGGTATCTGAGGGCAAATGAATTCTCGTACATTCATACTGTTCCCTACAAGTCTCTTTATTCTTCTGCCTCTCTTCTGATTTTCTTGTTCCAATTTTAATTCTTTATAGCTTCCTCTCCTCTAGCCTAGAAACTCCTTTTTTACAGGAGCCTTGAAGCGATGAAAAAAGTTACAAGAGTTATCTCTCATTGGTCAAAAAGCGCCTTCCTAGGGTAAGCAATAGGTAGCCGAGCCATTCACCATGGCGGCACAAGGATGTCAAGGTTTCAGGAGTAAGACTGTAATCAGAGCCCAGAGACACAGGGCCCATAGCTAGATGTGGCAAACGAAGAATTGGCCTGCTCTCCTTAGGGTGCTTTGTGTGGCAGCCTGGTTGGACGCCTGTGACTGACGTCGTGCACAGCTGTAGGGTTTTAAACTTAGGGTCCGTTTCCAGAAAGCCTTTAGTCCAGTTTGAACTTGCTCTGAGGTGAAAGTGAGCTGATTGTGTGCAGTTAGTCTGAGCCAAAGACCAAAGCGGGCTTTCAAGTGTCCTCGGTTCTCGTGGGACAAATAGATCTAGTAATGAAGATGCAGTTATATCAAAATCATGCACTTTAATGAAAGGTCATCCTCCTGACCACCCACAGATAT
>NW_004949106.1:4357285-4364229 GCF_000317375.1 Microtus ochrogaster | reverse complement strand
CCTGGACAGGATCGACCTCCATCAGAGTCACTCCTCTGGTGGGTGTGGACATCTGAATGATCAATTGCCATATACTGTATATTTCCATGGCTCCTACAGAGACCCATTAGCTGTGACTCCTGGTCCGATCTTACACCAGCTCCAAGACTAAATATTCAGTCATGTCCTGTGCGTATTGTTCAGACCTCTGCTTGGTTTGTCTAACTGTCTGGAAGACCATATCTACCTCCTTGAATTCCTGAACCCACTGCCACAGCCCGGTCTGCGCCTCTTCCTCCTAGAGATTTTGATAGATCTTATTACTTTTGATCAGTATTGATTCTTTCCTGTTCTTCTTACTCTTGTTGTTTAAGGTCTCACAGTGGTAGCTTTCATATCGGTCATGGGCTGAGTTCTGTCTCTACCTGGAAGCTTTTCCCATCAAACCACCAGGGAGGTTTTCCAGTGGGACATGCAAGCCTGAGCTATGAAGCTGAGATCTCAGGATTTGTTAGATCGGTTTTGCACTGTCATTAAACTACTGCTAGTCAATGCTAGCAGTGCATTTTTGTTCTTTGGGGCTTAAAATCCCTATTAATAGGTAACTTGTAGTATAATCTCTCACCAGTCAATAGAGATAACTGTTGTTTCTGTGTGCCAAAGCTATATATTCTAACAGATTAAAAACTAAAACTTTTGTGAATATATATATATATATATATATTCTAACAGATACTATCATTCTTCTTTGTATGCTCTTTGTTAAGTAATTCTCCAGTTTTTGTTTTGATCTCTGTCATTAGTCTTTATGATAATGCCAAGGTTATCTCAGCAAACACTGATCTGATTTGTGGTCCCCACAAATCAGGTGTTGACTTATTTGAGTAATGTTAATCTATGTTCTTCCATTATTTAAAGCGCATGAACTACCTAATAACCCGTAAGCAGAAGTTTAAATAAGCACCTAACATTTTTATTAACTTTTAAAAAAATTAAAATATAATTACGTCATTCCTTCCCTTTCTTCCCCTCAAACCCCTCCCATTCCACCCTCACAGCCTCTCAAATGGATGACTTCTTTTTCTTTTATTGTTTTTATATATACATATGTGTGTATGTATATGTATGTATACACACATATGTAAACATAACCTGCTGCATCTTTTTATTGTGTCTGTATTTGGTTTCGGGACTGTCCCTGCGTCAGTTGATGACCACTTAGGGGACACTTTCCTGGTAATTGTCCCCTTCTCGGTAATCATTAGTTGTCTGCAGTTCTTTGTTTAGGGGTGGGGTCCCATGAGATTCCCCCTTATGAGTTAATATCTCTATTGATATTGTCATTGTTGAGGTCTTATTTAGGCAGCCATATTGCTGAGGTATTATGGGTACAGCTTCCATGTCATTTCTAGGAAACATAATCTTCAAACAGACTGTCATGTTCTCTTACGACCATTGAGCCCCTCTTCTGTGATGTTCTTTGAGTCTTAAATACGGCAGATGTGTTGTACATTGTGTCTGGAATCCCCCACATCCATTGGCCTCTGCTTACAGCCAGTTGTAGCTCTCTGTAACAGTCTCTGTTTGCTGTAAGGAGAAGCTTCTCTGATGGGGGGTGAGAACTAGGCTCATTTGTTGCTACAACGCTAAGTTTTAGAATGTGGTTAGGAATCACGCAGGTCTAGTAAACTGGTGGTAATGTTTCTAGAATCCATGACCTCTCTAGGTTTGTTGGCTGTCTAGGTTTCTAGTACCAGGTGTGATTTCCCCCAATAGTGGGCTGTAAATCCAGTAGACTGTTGTTGGTTACTACCATGATATGGGCTCCACTCATACCTTTAGGGCTGGCTTGCCGTGATGTTCATTATTACAGTTCATAGGCTTCACATGTGGATATCACTGTTTATTGCTTCCCCTTCTTGGCAGCTTACATTGTACTTTTTGATACTCTCATAAAGCTAAACCGCAGGAAGCTTTCCCATGTAGATCCAGTCAAATCTTTCCAGTGGTGTGTCCGAAGTATGTGGTGTCTTCAGCAACAAGTATTTATTTTGTTCAGTGTCTGAGAGGCCCTTTTAAGCTGTGGTAGCTAAAGGCGAAGAGGTGTGGTCATTTGTTCTTAAAAACTGCTCAGTCCTCTTCAAGTAACTCACGGTCACTATCATAGCTCGCCACGTCTGGATTGGGACATATCTACACAGGATTAACCGGCAAATCAGAAACAAGCAGCAAAGATGGCCGCACAAACGGCAGCACACTCTGGGACTCAGGCTTCGTATCTGATCTCATCAGCGGGCTCCATGCGTGGTGCCTGTCGGCAAAATGCTGTGTTGTCCAGGGGCGGCCTTAGGCGGAGTAAGCTGCACGTAAATGGGATGCTGCTTCTGTAGAAATGGCGAGGGGGTTAAGGCCTGTTTGAACGGGGAATGGAAATCACGTTGTAGGTAAAAGATAACTCTCTCTGTGTTTGCTTTGTCAGTTTGCTCAACAGAAAGTGGAAAAGGCCCTGGAGAAAATTACTGAGAGCAAGAATAAACTGGCCTATGAGAAGGGGAAACTCCAGGTATGAGAGTTACCTATCTTCAGATTTTGTCTGATGTTTAAAATAGTAATCGTTGGATTAAATTTTGTCGAACTTTAGAAAACGTAGCTCTGTCATTTGCTAGCTCTGTAGCCTCTGAACCTCCCTACATTTATTTCTTCATTAGCACCCAAATGTCTGCTGCCCACAGACCAACCGTATGATGATGGGGCCACAGCCCGCTCTGTGGCCGTCTGGAGCCTCATGATGATGGGGCCACAGCCCGCTCTGTGGCCGTCTGGAGCCTCATGATGATGGGGCCACGGCCTACTCTGTGGCCGTCTGGAGCCTCATGATGATGGGGCCACAGCCCGCTCTGTGGCCGTCTGGAGCCTTAGTGCAGCCATTTGTGCATGGCCGTGAGAACAAGAGAGCTGGGTATTGTGGGCTTGGGGAATGTTTGTAGCCCGGTCTTTAACAATGAATGAAGCTGGCCTTGTGGCTACAGTTTTGAGTCTGCTTGTCCCGAGAGTGTGACAGGATGTGTGTGACCGCCAGGGCACTGAGCTGTCAGGCCTGCCAGCGTTGTCATCATGTGTCCACACAGTAGGAAGCCTGCCCCTGATGATACTGAGCCTCCCTAGACCAACACCAGTGGAAACTCTAACCGCCAGTTTTTGAGTTCTAAGTCTTCCTTACACATTAGAATCTGATGGGATTTTTTTTAAAAAATCCCAGCAATGGGAGATGTGTACTTACCATTCCTTTCTAAATATATCCAATTAGAAAAAGTAGATTAGAGGACCCATATGTGATAGGTAATAATAATAATATCAGTAATAATAATTGTAGGCCTTAGAGTGGTAGACAGGGTCATATTCACAGAAAGATCTTTCAAGCTTTCTGTATGCTTAAATCTTTCCATGATACATAAGATGAAAAATTCCCCATGACTGTAATCCCAGCAAAAGGAGTTAGATCAGCATTTAAGACGCAGAGTTAATACTTTGTAAAGCTCCCCAGTTGGCACCAGGCTCGATCGAGTACCCTATAGTCCAAGCGCTCACGGGGAAGAGGCAGGCGAATCGCGAGGCCAGCCTGAGCTGTAAGATCCTCTCTCAGCAGTCAAGCTGCTCCGCAGACGGCTCGTGCAGCCGTACATGAGGACAGCTGGACTAGACAGTAAGCAATGAGGCCCTGGGCTTAGGTCTGGACAGCTGCTGTGTTGAGCAATCTCGCTCTAGGTGTGCAACCGTCAGTGTTCACCCCTCCCTCATACTGAAGTTAGCAGACATGAGGCCCAGGGCTGGGAGGCAGGCTGGGCGGTACTCGCTGTGAGTACTGCTTACGGAACCGTCCTGGCTCCCGTTCTCGGTGGAATCAAACACTGGCCACTGTAACTCTAAAGCGCCGTTCAGGCTGTGAATGAGCCGTCACCATAGATACGTCCTAACCTAGTGCAGTTTCACAGTGTCTGCTACAAATATCTGGGAAATGTGATGAACGGATATTTGTTACAGTGCAAACACGTTAAATTTTTTTGTCTGTCTCATAATTTATATAGCGTTAACAGTATTATTTAGTGTACTGACCAGTTGAAACAGTGTGAGCATCCCCAGATTTCCTGAGGAGCTGCTCATGGAATGGTTTTAAGGCTCACGCAGTCACCAGGCCTGAGGGACCAGGGTTCATTTGCTTCTGACCGCCGCTCCTGTGTTCTTTCCAACTTTAAATAGTCTAAGAATTTCCACCAAATAGGAAACTCCGAAGATAAAGTGTCTTTGATGGCAGTATGCTACCAGCAGGTTCAGGACACGTCACTGTTTCTCGGTGGCTACAGCACGACAAGCCCTAAGGACGGAGTCTAAATTGCTTTTATCCCATGTAATAGTCATTTATTTAAGAATTCCTAGCTGTCCTCTGCCACTGCTTCCTAAGGACTGAGATAACAGCTCTGTACCATCTTGCCTGGCATTGGGAGTTCATGTTAAATTCAGCTCAACATGTGAGAATTTTACTTATTCAACTTTTCTAGTTTTCTTTGAGCAAAACAAAAGGCTATCATTTTTTTTTTTTTTTTTTTGTAGATAGATTGACACTTCTAATTATCCACACTCAGAAAGGGTTTTGAATGCCAGGTACCACAATTCACTGAGAATTGAGACTTATCTACAGGACTCTCACTGTTTCGTCCGGGATCGCGTCCTCTTGGATTTCCCTTTGGCCATAGAAGCCAGATGTGTTGTCTTGGCACATTTCCACAGCTGTAGCCTGCTTGCAGCAGCGAGTTCAGGAAGAACTGTTTGCGAGATTAGAAAAGCGTAGGATTTTTTTTTTCAAGTTTCGAGTGTTCTCTAATTTTTTTAACTTTGTGGCGTCTTCTCCTTCCCCTTGAAGAGCAGGCTTTCCTCATTGTTCTCCTGTTTTCCTTGTAGATAAAAGTCAAACAGTTGGAAGAACAACTGCATTCTTTGGCTGAGACCAGGCTGCAGAACGACCATCTGCACAAACGGAACAAGGCTCTGGAGGTCAAACATGCTCAGGTATGATGCATCTGCAGGGCCAGCCGTCATCAGGTGCTGCAGTGGGGACGGCGTGGCCTGGGCCTTCCTCCCCACCTCCCCAGAAACCGTCCTGGGAAGGAGAACGCTCTCTCTCACTCAGCTTACGTGCTGCCGTGGAGACAGAGAGGGGCCATAGAGATGCCTCCCGCAGAGCTAGGATGCTCAGCGTGCTTGGGGTTTATGAGTGTAGCATTAGTTGAAATTTACTGCAGAATAGAAAGGTATGCCTCTCGGAAGAAAATAGGTTGTTCCACGGCCACTCA
The DNA here is from genome assembly GCF_000317375.1 of Microtus ochrogaster. Classification (NCBI taxonomy): domain Eukaryota; kingdom Metazoa; phylum Chordata; class Mammalia; order Rodentia; family Cricetidae; genus Microtus; species Microtus ochrogaster. The sequence goes on along the minus strand of NW_004949106.1, from coordinate 4,358,902 downwards.
TAAGAAGCAGCATTGCTGTGAAAGATGTTCATGGCTTCCATAAGCTCATAGGTTTTGTAGTTCAACCCTTAACATCTTTTGGCAAATGTGAGGAACAGGTTGTCTTTGTTTTTTGAATTGTAGGCAAACTCAGAACTGAGTGCCAGCAAGGCATATCTGCAGCAGACAGAAGCTCACCTCAAAGAGGTATTGGCAGCGGAGGGGCTTGCTTGTCAGCATGGTACCTGTTGAGGGTCACATAAAAGAGTTAAGCAAGCAAAATATAGAACGTGTTTAGTAAAGAACTTAACCCATGAACATCTTACTGAAAGAAAGCAGTTCGGTTTGGTGATTACAAGTCTACTGTATGTGTAACTTAGATCAATGTAAAAGCCTTTAACTCTCAGTACAGACAGAAGGTTCCATGTCTGTGACTTTTGTGTACCCAAACCCCCGATAACCATGGTGCTGGAATGTCCAAATGGAATGTCCAAATGGAATGCCCAGGGCTTCTAAGCAACCGGTCTGCTGATGAATGGCGAGATCACAGAGTTGTAAAGAGGCCCTCAGTAGATGAACGCTTAGGAAGCTCGGGCTATGGCCTGCGTCTTTACTGGATCCTAAACCCCAGTGTGGTCTTTTCATTCTCGACGCCAAAGAATAGTTTCCAGGTTCCTCTGGGACATTCTGCCGGTTCTCTTACTGAGCGGGTACTCCTTGAAAACTAGGTCTTAGGTTTACTAGATTCTGTTATTCGTGACTGGTGATGCCTCCAAGAAAAAGGAAATCTCCAGAGAGACCCACATCTTCTAAGTCCCTGGAAGGCTCGCGGCTTTACGCCGGTAATGTAAAGGAGCGAGCTCCGGCAGTTGCCCTGCCCAGTGTTAACCAGAGCCCAACACGGCGAGTGAGTTTTGCACCTACCTTGCCTTCTATGAGAATGTCTCAGGAGATTGGAGACACCAGAATCTCTCTGAAGACTCTTTTAAATGCCATTAAAACCATGGAAGGGAGGCTAGAAGGCAAAATAGACATTCTCGCCTCAAGACCCTTACCCAGTGAGGAGTCGTCAAGTCTACTTAAACAAGATTCGGTAAGTGAAGAGCACACATTGAATCTTAAGGAGATTTCAGGCTTATTGAATAACTTAGAGCACAGGAACAATCTAGACACATTGATTAGAGTAACACACACATCACATTTTCTTTACCTATTCATCTGTTATGGGAATGTGGGCTGGTTCCACATCTTGCTATCATGAATACTGCCTCAGTATTGTGGATGTGCATGTTTCTCTGTTGCTTGCTTAGATTTCTTCATGTGTGCAGTCAGGAGTGTTGTGGAATATTATTTGAACTAAGCAAAGTGAAAATAATACTGTTACATTTGTTTCTGCTGCATTGTTAACCGTGTAAAGATGTGTTGGTGTTTCACCCCGCCTGCCTAAGGCGCCCTTTTGGTTTAATAAAGAGCTGAATGGCCAATAGCTGGTCAGAGAAAGGACAGGTGGAGCTGGCAGGCAGAGATAATAAGTGGGAGGAGAAATGTAGGATTGAGAAAGAAGAACAAAGAGAGAAGAAAGGAGAAAGAGAGGGACATTCCTGGGGCCAGAAGCTAGGCAGCCACCAGTCAGCCAGA
>NW_004949106.1:4323839-4356236 GCF_000317375.1 Microtus ochrogaster | reverse complement strand
CATCCCCACTAGCAGGGAAGAGTTTCATGGGGCCGCATCCTCGCCCAGGGCTCGCTACCATTTCTCCTGGTAACAACCGCTCTGACTGGGGGAGATGCAAACTTACGGAAGCTTCAGCTCGCCTTCTCTGATGACTGAGGGTGTTTTTCACACACTTGTTGCCATTTTTGCTTCTTCTTTGAAGAACTGTGTGGTCAATGCATTTGTCCATATAGTCATCAAATGATTTAGGGTTTTATCGTTTAATTGTTTTGAATCCCTATGAATTCTAAATATTAAGCCCCTGTCATTGCTATAGTTGGAAGGCTTCCCTCTCATTTTGTGTACTGTCACTCCAGGATGGTTCCTGTGCTGTACTGAAGCATTTTGATGGCTCACAGCCCTGTGTGCCAGCTCTTGGGATTATTTCTGAGCTACTGGAGTGAGTCCTTTTCATAAAGTTCTTGCCTGTGGCGATATTTTTTATTGTGTGGGGCAGGGGAGGGGAGAGTATATGCCGTGATACACACATGGAGAGCAGAGGACAAATTGCAGGAGAAAGTTCTCTTCTACCCTGGGGGTCCTGCCTAGGGCCGAATACAGGTCCAAAGGCTCCTTAGTACTTTTTCCTGCCGAGCCAACCTTCCAGCCCTATCCCCATGGTGTGTGTGTGTGTGTGTGTGTGTGTGTGTGTGTGTGTGTGTGCGCGCGCGCGCACGCATGCGCGCGTGCATATGCGCACACAGGTACATGCACTTGTTAGTCTTTATTTTTACTTAAATATAATTGTTTTGAAAATGTGTGCTGAGTACTGTTTACATTTTTTTTACCTTCCCTCTTTCCTGCCAACTCCTCCTGTGCCTCCATTACCACTTTCTCCCGAATTCATGACCTCTTCTTTAATTATCATTATTACATATGCTTGATAAACACGGCCTTGTGAGTCCATTTAGTGTTGCTTGTGTGTGCGCGTGTTTAGCGCTGACTGCTTAGTATTGCAGAACTTTTCAAGGGGATCTACTCTGGAGAAGACCGATTCTCTTTCTCGATAGCCATGAATGGGCTCTATCTTTATCTAGGAGTGGAGCTTTCTGAGACCCACCCCCCCATGCACTTTGTCACGTCAACCAGTATTGTCATTGTGCGGTTCTTCTTTAAGTGACCACAGTGCCCAAGCCCAGTCTCGTGTTTAGAAGACACTGTGGATCCCACAGCAGATGGATCCTGGACTCTTCTGCCTCCTCTGCGATGTTCCTGGAGCGTTAGCTATAGGAGTTGGGTTACAGATGTGTCACTTGGGGTTGGCACCCCACAATAACTGTTACCTGCGCTTTGACCAGATGTGGGTTTCTGTCGGGTCTCTGTCTACTGTAAAGATATTTCTTGATGAGAGGAGAGGCTCTCACTTATCCGGGCGATGACTATTTAGAATATAACTAGAAACTATTCTGGATAATGAAATGCCGGTGGTGGTCTCTCTCTAGGGCCCATGAGCTCACCGGCCACTGGGAGTCAGCTGTCTGGATCTCCTCTCTCTCCTTAGCGGGTGTCAATCCTGCTTTCCTAGCGCCATTGATTGAAGACTCTTGTATCTTCGTCAGTGTGTGTGTCTGTCACCTTTGTCAGAAATCAGACGATTCTCCGTGTTAATTTCTCGGTCCTCTGTCTGTCTGTGTGACGTCAGCATGTTGTTTCTTGTGGAAGGTGTGGTGGAATTTGGCGGTGTTTCTTCTCTGTTAGGAGAGTCTTTATTGCTGCTTCAACCTCCTTGTCCGTTAGAGAGCTACTTAATTTTTTTTCATGTCATCTTGAATTAATTTATATGTTTCTAGATAAAGTTCTAGGATCTATTTGTTTATCCCTGACTTATTGATTCGGTTTTGTTGTTGTTGAGACAGGATTTCTCTGGATAACCCTGGCTGCCCTGGAACTCACTCTGTAGACCAGGCTGGCCTCGAATCCACGGAGATCCACCTGCCTCTGCCTCCCTGGTACTAAGATTAAAGGCTTCTGCCACAGCTGCCTGACTTATCCTTGATTTCTTTATGCATCTTTTTGAAATGTAAATTTCCCAAATATTCTCTAATAGTCTTGAGTATTTTATTGATATTTCTTTCTAATATCTCCCTTTTAACCCCTTATTTTATTAATTTTGGCTTTTGATTAAGGGTTTGTACATTTTATCTTTCGCTGAGAACCAACTCTGCAATCTTCTTTATTTTAGTGTCCCATTTTGTTCATTTATTATCTTTCCCTCCGTTGCTTCTGGGCTTGGCTCATTTTGGGTAAGACGTGGGGGGCATTGTTGGCTAAGGACTATTGGATAGCACTCTGATTTCTTACTGCGGCACCCATGCTATAAGTTCATGTACGAAAGCTACCTGAACTCTTTTTTTGTTTAGATAGATTTTCTTTGCGTTTTATGCGATTCTTGGGTTTAGAAAACTTTCCTCCCTGGTGTCTTTAACGGCCTCCTGGTTATCCAAAGGCGATTGTTCAGTCTCTGTATTTGGGGTTTCTGTAGCTTCGCTGGCTACTGATGACTAGTTTTACTCTAGCATGATAAGGTACAGAATTTATTTTGATATTTTTGTGGTTGTTAAGCCTTGCCTTATCACCTACGATGTCACTGACTTTGGAGAGGGCTGCACAGGATTCTGTCATAGTATAAATCTTTCCTTGGCACGGAACATAACCATCCCATCCCCATTCTGGATAACGGTGCGTTTTCCTGGTAGTCATACCAGTAAAACAAGCAGAAAATTCCAGGGACAGCCGGCCCTGGAATTGAGAGTGGGGTTATTCCTGCGGTTCAGGGGGAGAGGCAGAGAGGGTCAGCAGACTCACCCCTGTCAACATGGCCCCTGCTCCTTTCTGCCTCCCAAGTGCACGTGATCTTGGGAAGGCTCTAGACCAGGGGACATGGAGGTGGAGGAGTAACTGAAGACAGAACTCTGCTGATCCAGTGTGGTCAGTATCATGCCAAGATGGGACTCTTCAGTGGTACAGATGTTTGGAGTCATCTCTTCTGCTTATAGCTCCCGTAAGCCCACTACACTCAGTGAGTCCAAGTTGGACTCAGGTAGGGTAATTGCTTTGGTTTTCCATTGGTTTTCTATCTAGGGCTAATGGATGTTTGTACAGATCTCCCCAGGAAAAGCCATGTACCAGCTGCTGGTATGAATGTGTGTTATACTACTGGTAAAGGGAATATTCTGTAGATGTCTGTCAAGCGTGTTACATCTATGGTTCATTTTAACTCTGGGTTTTTATTTCAGTTTATATGATCTATATATTGATGAAAGTGAGATATTACAGTCTGGACTTATCTGTCCCTTTATGTTCAGAGGTGTTTTATGAAATTGTTTCAATGTTTGGTGCATGTATGTTTATCATTGCTACATCTTCTTGATGGCTTGGTTCTGGTATTGATACCTCCAGACCTTCTTTCTTTGATTTTGGCTTTTATTTCTACTTTATGTTAGAATAGCTATACCAGCTTACTCACTCTGATTTCCTTGCTGCGCCGACTTCCCTTGTTCTACTTTTGGTCTCCGTGTCTCCCCAGTAGATGTGTCTCTTATTTACAATAAGTGCTGTGTCTGATTTGTGTTTAATCAGCTGAGCCACACATTTTAACTGTAGAGTGAACATGGCTTGCATTTATTTTTATTTATTTTTGCGAGTCTCACTAATCACTGTGACGTTGTTAGGTGTTTTTCTAGTTGGTTTTGATTATTGTTTATTCTTTCTTCCCTGTTCATCTTAGACTGTTGCTGGCATATTGATTGAGACATGGGTGATTCTTTTTTTGTTTTACCTTTGTTTATTCCTCATATGAAATTTATTCTTTCTTGTGCTATTGTGATTGAGATTTTTTTTTCCAAATCCTATATGTTTAGGATTCCTTTAGATACTGTTGCATTGCTGGTTTGGTGGACATGAATTGTTTTCCTTTGATCTTGTCTTGGAATATCAATATCTCTATTTCCTTCATCAATTTTAAAATATAGCTTTATTGGATATAGCAGTCTTGGTTGGCAATTACATACTTTCAAGGCCTGAAATATATTATTTCATGCTTCCAGAGCTTTAGAATTTCTGTTGAGAGCTTTCATTGTCTCCTTACATTTACCTCTGTAAATGAATTGGTGTTTTGTGTTACAACTTTTAATATTCTTTGTTTGTACTTTTGGCATATGAACTATAATGTGGCATGGGGAGTTTGTTCCCTGGCCTTGTCTGTTTGGGCTGGGTCCTCATTGCCCCTTTCCCTGGATGTTCCCTGGCCTTGTCTGTTTGGGCTGGATCCTCATTGCTCCTTTCCCTGGATGTTCCCTGGCCGCTGCTGTCCGCGCAGTTATGCAGTGAGATTTCAGCTGACAAATCATATCAGCCCACCAGAGAGAGCATTCTGATGGAGAGCAGCCCAGGTGCAGGGATCTGAGAACACTCCTTGTGAGTAGTGGCTGTCCCTGCCGTGAGTACCTGTGATGCTGCAGCGTTCGCCCTCCACAGTGGGACACATCCCAAAAGCTTCAGCCCCGTGTTCATTATTGGGCACAGCTTCCCCCCTGTACTGCTATATTGGGAGCCTTTTCCTGTGGGACCCTGGTGAGGAAGTTAGTCACACAGCCAAATCTCTGCTCCCTTCCCTGGGAGAAACTTAGAAGCCAGCTCCCCGTAGTTATCTTTTAAGACAAGACATTTGGCCATAAGAGGAGTCCTGCAAACAGATCGCGTTTGGACGGGCCTAGCTGGGTCTGCTGATTCATGGCCTCACAGAGGAGGACTGGGAGTCCTGAGTTCACCCACAGCTGATATGGGAAAGTGCGGCCTCAGTTAACCGTGCTCTGGCTTTAACAGGCTATTAACACCCTGCACCGATCCCCACCTCGGTTTATCAATATAGGACGGACATTAGTCTTGGAAATTAGCTATCTGTGTCTTAACTCTGAGAGATAACAGGGGAAAGCTTTTGAGGTTTAACCACCTCCAGAGAAAGGTAATCCTTTCCCAAGGACGCCACGGAAGCAACTGCCACCGTTTGGCCCAGGCAGCTGGAAACTGTCAGGCCCCCCATTTTGTGCTATATAACCGTAGAGTTCCCTGGCTTCCAACCACTTAGGGTGAAAGATGTGATCTTAGATCTGAGAGGTCCCCTCTAGCCAGCACACATTTGAAAACAATGCTAAAACAGACAGGCTCCTTGCATCTCCTTCTGCAGTTTTACTCTGGTTGCCATGGCTACCCTGAAGCTGTTCCCAGGTGTCAAGAGAGAGCCGGTCACTGCACTCCTTCCCTCTCTTCTGTTTGTCAATCACACACTTCTGGTCTGATTAACAACATCAGGGAATGTGGCACACGAATCCCCCTCTCTTTCCGTCTTAGAATTTAAAGCTCTTTCAATGGACCTTTTCGCCTCTTAGAGTGGCCCAGGCATTTTAGAAGCCAGGCCCCTCTTGAGCCCTAAAGTAGGCTGACGGTGCTGCTTTATGCAGCTCTCTTACCTGTTTTATGGCCTGAGAACATCAAGCCTTGGAACCTTGCTGTTGCCAGAGGACTGCTGAGTGTGTGTGTGTGTGTGTGTAAACTGGAAACTTTGTGGAATGGGAGAAGAACAAAGGGACTGATTTGGAAAATTACGTAATGAGAGACTCATTCACCCTCAGAAATCCTGAGGTCCTTTGCTCGCTGTTGCTTCCTTTCTGAGCCCTGAGAGGGTCTTGGGCTGGACCCTAACGGCTCTCCTGCCTGGCTCTGTCTATTTGTGTCTGGATATCCACTGTTTCCCTAGATTTGGAACACTTCCGCTGTAATTTCTATTTTTATTATCTTTAATTTGGGGGAAATCCCAAAGTGCCTTTTTCCTTCCTTAATTGGAATTTTATTTCATACAATATATTTTAATCATGTTTTTACCCTTTCCCAACCTCTTCCGGATCCTCCACACTGCCATACCTAATCAATTTTACATTCTTTCTAGCTTTAAAAAAAATTACAAAAAAAAATGAAAATTAAAAAAAAATCCCATAAGACAAAAAAAAAAATCTCAAAACAAAGCTGAATGAAACAGAAAACCCCATATGGTTAATCTTGTGTTTAGCAGCTCCCCCTGGACATGGGGCCTGCCCAGTTATGTGGTTGGTGTACCCCGTGACTTCCACTGGATCAGCCGGAGTTTTTAAATAGACTTTCTGTGCTGCTAGTTTTTACTCCAGCTCCTTCTTTTAATCCACTAGAATCCTCCATCTGATCTCGTGATCACGTTCTAGCGCTCTTGAAAGCTGTGGTCATGCTTATTTCTGGTGTCTGGATGCAGTGTTTCTTCACCTTCCACCACTAATATTCTTCTTTCTTCTGTTTGTTGTGTTGTATGTTACATGTGTGGTACAGTATGTGTGTGCATGTGCATGCGTGTGAGGCATATGCGTGCCCATGTTTGCACGTGCAGAAGCCAGAGGAGCCATCAAGCATCTTCCTGTGTTATTCTACCTCACCCCCACGTGATGTGGACTCCCCTCTGTGTGCTGTGAATACCACTGGTCAATAAAGAAGCTGTTTGGGGCCTGTGATAGGGTAGAGCAGAGGTAGACCCGGAAAACTATACTGAATGCTGGGAGAAAAAAGGCAGAGTCAGGGAGATGCCATGTAGTCCCCCCACCCCCTGACAGATGCTGGAACTTTACTGGGTAAGCCACAGCCTTGCGGTGATACTCAGATTAATAGAGATGGGTTAAATTAAGATGTGAGATTTCTGTCTCTGGGCCACCACTAATATTCTTTAAATTGTGTGATCAACTCTATGGCTTATGCTTTCTTTGGTTTTTGAGTTTTTCATTTCTAACATTTTGTTCTTTTTCTTCTTTTTTCAATTATCAATTTCCTTGCTATATTTCTCAACCATATTGCTGACTTTTTAAATCTGTGTTCTCAATTGACTTCCCTTATTTCTTTCACGTGCTTGTTTTTTTTTTTTTCTTTGAAGCCATTATCGTTTTTTAAGTAGAATCTGGGTTCTTAGTTTGGCATCTAAACCATGTCAGTCTCTTAGGACGCACAAACTGATGAGCCATGGTCTTTGCGGGCATCTTGTTCCTTTTACATGTTTCTTGTATTTTTGTGTTGCCATTTCTGCATCTTAGGATTGAATGCCTGTTTCTGTTTTATTTGAGACTCTTCTTAGGAACCAACCTGACTCTCAGTTCCCAGCAACACTCAGAGTAACATTCACTATACAGAAGCAACTCGAAACCAAACAATACACTGAAAATTAATACAATAGCAGTAACCGTGGAAATGGCAAAGTTATCGCGAGTATACTATAAACTGAAAGTGGGTGGTAAAAGTAGAAGTAATAAATGAACGAAATGAACAGAATAGAGAAGATGGCTTAGTATTAAAGGCACTTGCCATGCAAGCCTGATGACCCTCGCAAAGATGAAAGGAGAGAATTGTCGCAATAAAGATGTCCTCTGGACCTCCGCAGTGTGCTGTGACACACAGCCACACAGCATACATTGCCTGTCACACACACAATAATGATAATAATAATGTAATCATAAATACTTTTAAAAAACAAAACAAAGTGAAAAATACTACTAAGACACTTTTTGAATAGGGGAATACACATGGCAGGAAAAAATGAAGTATTGGAACAACTTCTTAATGGGTCCTCTAGAACTGTCTGCCAGGTAGAACGTGGCGACCAGTTGAAGTCTGGTTCTCCCACCATTCAGGACAGTGTTGAGCCGGGATGAGTTAGGCTGGCTTAGACATCAGGCAGACTTGTCCTCACTTCCCATGCTGACCACCGTTCTCTTTGAGTCCAGCCCCAGCAGATTTCCCTAGACGCCAAAGACTCCTGAGTTCATCAGTCCGTGGGTGGCTACTGCTGCAGCCAAAGGCCGGCTGCTGAGTGTGTTGCAGGGTGCGGCAAGCAAACTGAGCACTGAGGTCTGTACAGGGACCACTCTTGTGCTTCTGAAGCCTTACTTAGAGTCACCCCCAGCTCGAGGGGTGAGGCCGAAGAAGCGTAGAACTCCACTGAACTTGGGAGCAGGCAGAGCGACCAACAATGGACCCCCAACTCAGACAAATGACTCCAGAGGACGAATCCCCCTTGATACCAAGTTCAGGGCTATGAGACTCCTCCTTTATCTTTAGGCGGTGGACTGAGGTCCCTGCACCCAACACTGTTATTCATTGTACCCTTCACTGCCCAAGTGGGGTCTCCTGTTACTTGAACTCCTCTCCAGGTTTCTTGACTTCTGATTGGTCTTTTTATTAGGCCCTGAGGGGAGGGAAGTAGCACAGTCTGAACCAATAGTTTCCCTCTCTAAGTGGCACATAGCCAGGACACTGAGGTTTGAGGAACTGTTTACCCATCTAGTTGGTGGCCGGAAGCCGAGAGAGCATGGCCTAAGAATGAGGCAGACTTAAATCTCATGGAATAGCCAACTTAAGTCAGCATCAGACAATTTATACTCCAAGGGTTGAGAATCTTGTGAGTCAGCCACACATGTCAAAAGCATGCTTTCCCATAGAGACACATGAACAAGTAGCGGCAAGCTATAATGAACAAAGTGAGCTCACTCCCGTCTGCTGCACCCTCCAAACGCTCCCGTCTTAGACTGTGCTCTGAGAGGGAGCAGCAACACAGAGGCCGTCACTGTCTCTGCAGGTGGCCCGGTGGGTCAGAGGCTTGTCCTGTGCTTAGGGTGCAGGGCCTCTGCTTCTGCTTCTGCTGTGCTCAGGAGGGGGCCGGGCTGAAGGCCTGTGCCGCTGGCTCCTTTTCTGTTGTCCCCTCCTCTTCCCGTCTTTACCTCTGCTGTCCCCACTCTTCTCGTTTGCCCAGACTCACCGGGGCAGGTTCTCATGTCTGTCTTCGTCTGGAAACGTTCGCATTTCCAATCTTACTCTGTGTGTCTGTGTTTTCACTGAACTGTTCCGGAAATAACCCCATGGGCAGTTATTTATTCAAGTGGATACGCATACTTAACTATTCACGTTTTGTCTCTGAATTTCTGTGCTTATTACAACCAGTGATGTGTCGTGTTTTAGAAAGTTATGTCTTATCTCTTTTTTTTCCCTTCCAAGATGAAATCTGTTCTTGGGAAAAATGAGGAAGAGCTGGCCCAGGCTGTGATGTGTCGAGATGCTGCCCTGAAGGAGAGCCAGAAGCTGAAAGGGGATCTGGAGGCTCTGGAGGAGAGGGAGAGCAAGAAGGCAAGGCATCGTCTCTGACGGGGACCGGGAGAACCCTGACAAGCCACCCCCCTAACTTTCTTTCCTCCCGTGAAACGGGAGCTGTCATCCGCCAAGGGCTGAAATAGTTTTAATTTTTCCCGTAACGGTGCACTATGACTACAAGAAAAACCGATTGTTTTCTATTAAGTCCTGCCTGATTTGGGTAGTCATCACCTTCTGTTGGGCTTTTACCTAGCTAATTTATTTGGATTTTTAACTTACAGGGTCTGACCATGTAGCCCACGCTGGTCTGAGGCTGTCTCTCCTTAATTCCTCTCATCCCTGACCCCAGGGCTCGATTACAGGCAGATACCCTCCTGCCCAGCCTCCTCTTTGTGTTTAGTGTGGTATGCATCACTGTGATCCTTCTCCTTGGCATGCCCGTGCTCCCGTGTGACTTCGCAGAGGTCATCTCCCAAACAGCTTTCAAAAACATGTTTCACTTCTCTCATTCTCACATTGTAATTGTGTGTATTTAGGATAGTTAGTATATGACATTTTCATACATCTGTATTGAAACAACCATGCCAGGATACTCAACATGTCACCTCAAATGTTTATCCTTCCTTTGTGTCAGGAACACTTGGTAGACTTCTGACTAGCTACTCATACTGTTTGTGTGTGACACAGTCAACAGTTCTTGGCAGATAGCTTGTCTTCCTTTACATTAAAAGCATTAGGGGTCCTCCTGTCCAGTAGCCCCTCTGTCCTGGCTAACCACCCTCTGTCTGTCCTCCACCACCTTTCCTGGGCTCCAGCAACCGCTATTTTCTGCTTCTCTGAGGTCAGATTTTTGCATCCACATTTCCGTAAGCATGTATAATACGTACCTTTCTGTGCCTGAGTTATTTAAATCCGGTCTAATGTCTGCCACTTCTATCTGTGTTACTACAAATGGCAAAATTATTATTCTTATGTGTGAATAATATTCCATTGTGTATGTGTGTCATTTTATCTCTTCTATCCACATTTCAGATACACACACATATTATATATATATATAATATATTTATGTATATAATATGTTTGTCTCTGTGTGGGTGTGTGTGAATGCACCGTGGAGGTCAAAGAGAAATTGCAGAAGTCAGCTCTCCCCTTCCATGACCAGAGAGGGAACTCAGGTCACCAGGCTTAGTAGCCAGCGCTTTATACTCTGAACCATTTTGCTAGCCCGTCTCAAGCTTCTTGACAGTGGCGATAAGTGTTATATGCCCTTGGAGAGCGGGACCTGTGGGTCCTATCATCCTTTAGCGGTTCCCGCTTTCCCTCCCAGTCTCTACCCTCAGATCACCTCAGATGTGCGCCCCTTTCCTGAGCACCTCAGAAGACAGCCAAGCAGACTTGCCCAAGATCACTTCTGCATAAGAAGTCCATTGAATTCTTATGCTACAGCCGTAGTCAGGAGGAGGCCACATTTCCCACAGACTGTAGGATCTGCTTCTTTCTTTCTGAAAGCACGGTGACTTAAGAAGCAAGCGTGTAATATCCTCTCCCCTATTCTGTCCCGTTCCATTTTCTCTCAGGTGGGGAACTTTCAGCGGCAGTTAGCAGAAGCCAAAGAAGACAACTGCAAAGTGACCATCATGCTGGAGAACGTGTTGGCTTCTCACAGCAAGATGCAGGGAGCGCTGGAGAAGGTCCAGATCGAGCTCGGGCGGAGGGATTCGGAGATCGCCGGCCTCAAGAAGGAAAGGTACCACGTTCATGTTTCCGCTGTGACTAGGAAGGATGCGAAGCCTCTTGAGTAACGTTCACCTTGAAAACTGTTAAAATGGTGTCTAAAGAACCAGCAGGCTTGGGGCTAACCCTGCAGGCTAAAGCTTCCTAGAACTTCCGAGTTGCCCGTCTCAGAGTGGCGTGAAGGAGCGTGTGTCCTTGCGCTTCGCGGACTTTCTTAGCCGCGCTGCTCCCTGCGCCATTTAAGCCTCATTCTGACCTTGGCTCTGCAGAACAGTAACTGTCAAGATAGCCAAATCTGGAGATCTAGAGATCAGCCTCGGGGGGTAGACACTTGTGGATCGTGTGCTAGATCCACACTCGGTCCCTCGCCACACAGGCACACACACGCACACACACTCACACACACGCACACTCAAACTCGAAGCTAAGCAGCTTATTATTCATTCATTTCTGTCTTATTTCAAGGTTAATAATTATTTTAGGTTTCTCATCCTGAGAATTACTTCTAGCTGTGCTTTATTCAATGTTTCAAAATTACATAAAATGAAAACCGATAGTTAAAAATTGCACTTAATATTTCTTTTGTGCTAAGGAAAAAATGGTCTGAGGCAGATAGTGCCCCTTGAATGTATTATGTATTTTACGGCTTCATATGGCTTCTGCGTTACCGGAAAACAAGTGAGTTGTGTTTTCCTCGCTGGGCTTGTTATGTTTGCATATTATATGAGTGTCAGTATATGACCTTAAATTCTAAAGCGGGCAAGAGAATAGCATATAAAATATTGTTTACTTGTCTCAATACATTTAAAAGTGGCTGTTATATTTAGAAGCAAAAGTTTCAGCAGAGGCCAACCGTCACCCACCCAGTAAAGTAATATACTGAATTGCCATCCCAGGAGTCAGTCAGAAGTGTGGATTCATAGCCCAATGAGTAAGGCTGATTGAGTGCACACGGGACAGGATCTTTAAGCCTCTCTTTCTTGCCCTGAAGCTGAAGCTGCCACTGTTAGTTTTCAACGCTGATATTTTGAGCAGGCATAGCTTCTACTACTAATGCAGTCTGAATTTCCGAGAGAATGGTGCCCTGTGCTCGCGGGTGCTGTCAGCGTTCCTGTACCCTTCTTTACAGTCGTTTCCCATGCTTTCTACTTCTAGGTCCCTTAATCAACAAAGAGTACAGAAGCTGGAAGCCGAAGTGGACCAGTGGCAGGCCCGGATGCTGATTGTAGAGGCCCAGCACAGCAGCGAGGTAGCGGACAGCCGGCAGAGCTGGCCACGCCCATCTGCTCGGCTTTACTGTGACATTGCTATTTTAGAAAACTGAAACCAAACAGAGACAGTTCCTTCTCACCCAACTAGGAGTCTGAGACAGTGGCATACTTATGAATAGGAAGTAGGTAATAACTCAGCGGTTTGACTGACTTTTTCCCTCACATTGTCTACATACAGGCTATTTCAGGAGTTCAGCGCCTTTGAAAATGAGCTGTAACCTCACAGCTAGCTGCTGACACCATTAGTGAGCAGACATGCGCACAAGTGTGCCCACTAAGTGTATATCCGTGTAGCCAGCCACACATGCTTCTATGTAACAGACGTGAACAAACCTTTTAACATCTGCTGATTTGGAGGCCAGCGCACCTGTGCCGTGTGCAGAGGTCATATGCTCTCTTAGGCACTAGCTGGGTGGCAGGCGTCTTCTGCTGAGCCATCCCAGCGGCCCTTAAGTAGCTGGTTTGGGAAGAAGACACAAGGTGTAGTCACCAGTCTTAATCTCCTGGAGATGAGACGCGAAGGTGATGGAACCAGAACGAGAACAGTTTAACTGGTTAAACTCTTGAAAATCGAGACAGTGCATAGCCAGAGCCTAGAAACAACCTAAATGCCCCTCGACAGAAGAATGGATAAGGAAAATGTGGTACATTTACACAATGGAGTATTACACAGCAGAAAAAAATAATGACATCTTGAATCTTGCAGGGAAATGGATGGAGCTAGAAAACATCATTTTGAGTGAGGAAACCCAGACCCAGAAAGACAATTAGCACATGTACTCACTCATAGGTGGTTTTTTAAACATAAAGCAAAGAAAGCCAGCCTACAAATCGCAATCCCAGGGAACCTAGACAACAATGAGGACCCTAAGAGAGACTTACATAGATCTAATCTACATGGGAAGTAGAAAAAGACAAGATCTCCTGAGTAAATTGAGAGCATGGGGACCTTTGGGGAGGGTTGGAGGGGAGAGGGGAGAGGCAGGGAGGGGAGCAGAGAAAAATGTAGAGCTCAATAAAAATCAATAAAAAAAGAAAATTAGATGAAAAAAAAAGAAAATTGAGAGAATGTAAGCTAACTCCATTTCTCAGTGCTCTTTGATGTCCAATGGAGTTGCCTTCCTAGAGGCTCTTAAGCGATGTCCGTTGTAAGTTGAGTGTGTTTCTAGTTCCAGCTGGTTATTGCCATGGCACTTAGAGAGAGTCAGGAATGAAGACTGTTGAGCTGACAGGTGCTCTTCTCCCTTCCAGATGGAGCCCCTGCAGAAATCTCTAGACATAACTAGAGAGGACAACAGGAAACTGGCCATGAGCCTGGAGCAAGCCCTCCAGACAAACGGCCACCTGCAGTCTAAGCTCGATCACACCCAGGAAAAACTGGAAAGCAAAGAACTTGAGCGGCAGAACCTAGAAGCCTTCAAGTAAGGGCGGTATATTCACAGTGCAGTTGGGGAAGAGCCTCTGGAGGAGTAGGTGGCTTCGCTAGATAATGGTGAAGCCCTTTTTCTTTCGTGGTGAGAAGCAGGCATAACTGAGCAGCAGCAGGTTATTACCTGCCGGCTGGAGCGTGCCTGGGTGGGTCTCCTTTCCAGGTCTTCCTCAAGCATCCTCAAGCCGATTCCTTATGTCTCCTGTAGGGGGCACTCAGGTGTGTCTGCCAAGCGTAAGCCATCCTTTTAGAGCATTGTCTGAGCCAGGTGTGGAGGCTCACACTGAGAGTCCCAGCACTTGGAAGGCTGAGGCAGGAGGATCATGGGCTTGAAGCCAGCCTGGGCTATATAGTAAGATCCTGTCTCAACAAAACAAAGTAAGGGCTGGAGATGGCTCAGTGGGTGGAGCACTTGTGTGGGCGCGCCGTCCTGAGATCGAGCCCCAGTCCTGCGAGGCAAAAGGGAAGAACCAGCTCCCAGGAGTTGTCCTCTGACGTGTGCACGCGCGCGCGCACACACACACACACACACAAATAAATAAATAAATAAATAAATAAATAAATAAATAAATAAATAAATAAAAATCAAGGAAACCAAAATAACTAATCCAAGAAATCACAGTCGTCTGAGTGGATCTACCGGTCCAGGGATGGAATGACTCCATCTAAGCAGGTGATAGCCCATTATGTTAATTTTTGCCTGAAATTGGTTCTATCAAACCATGCATATTTTGTTATAGACAGTATGTTGGTAAATATAGTTTGGACACTAACAGCATTCTATGGGTGTTTCGGCGTAGGGAAACACATATAGAACCTCATTCCTGTCGCTGATTTAAGCATCAGTGCAGGATCAGGGCAGAAGCTAAAGCAGGTGTTTTCCATACACGAAATCTGTGCAAAGCTGATTTTCTGGTCAGATGTTACAGCCACCAGGCTGTGCAGTGCTGGGTAAAATAACACTGTGTAGTGGCTGGCGGAATCAGTTAAAAAGCCATCAAAGTCAGAGGAGTTGTTTGTTTACCTGGTGGGTCATTGCCATCCCAAATGCCCTGAAATGCTTCAGGCACGGTGGTCTTCTGTCCAGTTGTTTGTTTTGTCCTATTCAGGTGTGTCTGCGTTGATTCTTTCTTATTTTATAATTATTTTCTTCCAGTTTGTTTTCTAATAAGAGAGAGCAGGAAAGGATATAGATTTGGGTGAGCGGGGAAATGGGGAGTGGGGTGATCTGGAAGAAGTGAGGGAGGGGAACCATAACCAGAGTAAATTATATGAAAAAAAAAATCTATGTTCAACTGAAGAAGACAAGCCTAATCCCTCTCACTTTTGCTAAAATGATTATTGCAAGGTCAATGACAGGGAAAGAGTAAGGGGAGACTCGCTGGCCTTGCAGCGCCTGCTTCCAAATGTGTCCCTACCCTCGAGTTAGAGCCCCCACCCACAGAATCCACCTCACTCGAGACTTGGCACCCTTCTGAATCTGTGCCACTGCGTGTGCCCATCTGTGCACACGCTTAGGAAGGGAGATCACCTGTGGGAGGCTGTGGTAGACACTTTGGTTCTGAGATGTGGAAATGCAGGCGAGCTCTGAGAGCAGGTCTCAGTTGGAACCCATCTCCACGAGCTAACGTGCTGAAGTGCTACTGGAGGTAGAGGCAGAGCAGAGGCCAGCGGGCGGCCGCGGCACTGTGAAGGACGAGGCCAGGGCAGGAGCCACTGAGCTAGCAGCTGCTGTCCGCTGAGCATCCTCAGGTGGCCCATTTCAGTAGCTTTACAAGATTACACAGAATAAGAGTCTTCAGGAAGCAAAGCTCAGCTGGTGGGGAGAGGCAGGCGGGAGGGCAAAGAGGGTGGAGGCTCAGTGCTGTGTGTGAAGAAGAGCTTCTGCTGCCTCCTTCCTGGGTCTAGCAGAGGAGCCTGGGCTCTCTGATCAGAGAGTAGAGAAGCGGCCCAGTGGACCCTGAGAGATTCCAGAGCGGAAGGGTTGTCGTGAAGTTTGAGATCAGGCGAGTATATTTCCCTGAAACCAGAAAACTGTTTCAGGAACCAACAGTGGATAAAAAAAAAACAAAAACAAGAACAGGGTTCACATAAGTCCTAAAGACGTTTATTCCGTGAGGCCCTTAGTTAACACACTGCCCCATGTGTGCAAGCCTCTGTTTGAACAGATGTCATATTGAGGGTTCCTTCTACAATAAGAAGAAAAGCACTGATGCTCATCTCTACATAAGTGTCAGCAGAAATGGGAACTGGAGGGGAAAATGACTTCAGAATTGAGGACAGATGAGCTGACCCAGAGGTCAAGAGTCTCACTGCCAAGCTTGACAACCGGAGTTCAGTTCTTGGGATCCACCGGGTAGCAGACGAGACAGACGCCTTGCAAACTGCCCTGTGACCTTCTCATGAGCGGTGTGTGGTTATGAAGTATCAGTGAAACTAATTTCACGCTTGGGGCCAGCACGACACGAGGAGCTGTGTTAAAGGGTGGCAGCCTTAGGAAGTTTGAAAACCGCTGACCCAGAGAGTACATGGCTGATATCAGACATGACACAAGAGAGAAATAACTCCCATTCTGACTGTACCCTCTGCTGTTTTTATGAATGTTTTCCCACTTTGGGCTGAATCCCTCCATCCAGAGGGAGGTTTGGTTTCACACCACAGGTAATGGCACCCCTTTCTCTTGGTTCTGAGTGGCTGCTCAAGAGGTTGAGGTGGCACACTGCTCTTTTGTAAATCACACATCTGCGAGAGAGTTGCACATTCCCCTGAAAACCTTTTGTGACTCTGACGATGACTTTGAGAATGAATTTATCATGTTTCCTTCAAAACAGAGAGCGGATGGCGGAGGAGGCCAAAGTAGAAGCGGAGTTGCATGCGGAGCGCATTGAAGCCCTGAGAAAGCAGTTTCACGCGGAGAGAGAGACTGCCAGGAAAGCCGCGCAGAGGGAGGTTTCTGAGGTGAGGGGCGCAGCTCCAAGGAGGGCAGCCGTGGAGCCAGGGCAGTGCCTGTAGCGGTCGGTCCCTAGGCCTCCTAGCCACTGGGTATCTCCAGAGGGGCGCACACAGTAGCAGCGCGAGGGGCTGGGGATCCAGCGCAAGGGCTGGGGATGCAGCGTAGTCTGTAGGATGCTTGCTCAGCTGCACACAATCCAGTCACTGTGGTACACACTTGCAGCCCCAACACCGGGAACCAAAGATAGGAGAGTCAGAAGTTCAAGGTTATCCTCAGCTAAAAAATGAGTTCAAGGCCAGCCTCGACTACCTTGGGTAAAACAGCAGCTGTAATGGACATGACACGTTATTTGTGTGACCCGTGTTGAATTGTGATTGCCATTCTGGACATGAGAAAATAGTGACGCCAGAGCTTTCCTTGGGTAACTGTGGGCAGTGGACAGCCCTGAAGGAATTCAAAGTAGGAGAAAGTGTATTCTAGTCTGGTTGAGGGCCAGAAGGCAGCAAACAGTGAACACGTGGCTCTGAGCCTCACAGAGATGCGGGCTAGGCCCTTTCATACAAGCCTGGGCAAAGCTGAGCTACACAATGGAAATCAGGGAATGGCAAGTTGTCTTTGATGGGCTGCCGGACCCCATGGCCACAATTGCCTCTGGCCTTCTAGGCCACTGGATACGAACTGTCAGGTGGAACCTGAGCACTCTGAGAGCAATGTTCAGTTAGTGTTGTGGCAGAGGAAGTGGGGGAGAATAAGGAGACGCTAGATGGGGGCAGAGAAAAGCATAATACCTGCTGATGACCAGGGCCAAGTCAGGTGGTTCTGCTGGACAAGGAAGCAGATAATCAAAGGCTATTTTAATAGAGGATCAAATGCATTAACGGCCGTGTTCTGAGCATGGACGGGAAGAAGGTGGAAGTTTGTTGTGTGCTTTATTTGCTTATGGTTTGGTGTTATTTTGTTCTTTTTGGTGTGGTTTTATTTTGTTTTCTTGGTTTTGAGGGGTTCTGTTGTTGTGTTAGGGCTTCGTTTGTGTACTGAGGAAGCATTTAAAGCTGAATGGGTAGGGAAGGAGAGGATCTGGAATGACGTGGGTGAGGGGATGAATATGGTCAAAATGTGTTTAAATTTAAAAATTGCCTTCAATGATAAAAACTACTAAGAAGTAGTAAACACAAGCCGGGCGGTGGTGGCGCACGCCTTTAATCCCAGCACTCGGGAGGCAGAGGCAGGCGGATCTCTGTGAGTTTGAGGCCAGCCTGGTCTACAAGAGCTAGTTCCAGGACAGGAACCAAAAGCTACGGAGAAACCCTGTCTCGAAAAATAAAAAAAAAAAAAAAAGTAGTAAACACACACGAGAATTGAGGTGAATTGTGTTTTACCAAATTTGACACATTTAGTAGTTGTAATTGACAGATACAGTTAACTTCAAGTAGTGATATTTATAGCACTTTTGTGACCTGTAAACCAATATGTAAATACGTTATAAAAAAAAATAAGTTCTGCGGGAAACAAATTGGTATCCTAACTGTAAAAATAAACCATTGATTAGTGCTGATTGCTCAGAACACACAGAAAACTGAAACACGGGGCTGAAGAGGTGGCTCAGACGGTAGGAGCACTTGTTGGCTTGCAGAGCACCAGAAAAGGGAGCCTGGTACCCATGTAGCTCATACCTTCCCCTTAATTCCAGTTTCAGGGCATCCAGTGCCCTCTCTGACCTTACTGGAAATGAGGTACAGATGGTATCCATACACACAAGCAGGTAAAACACTCAGACACGTAAAGAAACCGAAATGTAAAGTCCCGAAACCCTAGAGGAAGCATCTGTGACAATGGTGAACGTGTGGGGGAACCTGGCAGCAGTGTGGGACAGTGGTCTCTACCCTGTCACTTGTATTTTAAGTAAACACTGATTGGCCAGGAGCCAGGCAGGAAGCATAGGCAGGGCAACCAGGCAGGAAGTAGAGGCCGGGCAGTGAGAATTCTGGGAAAAGGGAAGTTTCAGTCTGCAGTCGTCACCCAGACAGAAAGGAAGCCAGATACAGAGGAAGCAAGATGTACTAAGCCACATGGCATACAGATAAGAATTATGGGCTGATATAAGTTATAAGAATTAATAAGAAGTCTGAGCTACTGGGCCAACCAGTTTATAATTAATGTAGACCTTGGTGTATTTCTTTGGGACTGAATGGCTGTAGGACTGGGCAGGACAGAAACCTCAGTCAACACGTGTGCACCGATGCAGTGCACAGATGTGAACTCAGAGCATTGCTGAGTCCCAGCCCTGCCTGTCTTTACCTACGTAGCCATTGTCTCTAAGTGGCTTGACTTCTGAATCCGTTTCCTCGGTCACACATCAAGGTCATCACAACTACTTTTCAGGTTTGTTGAAAGAATTAAATTGGAAAGTATCTGTGCCATGTGGCCAGACGTAGCTAGACCTGGCGTCTGTCTTCCTTGAGAAGCAGTGGAGTGCGTCACTGATGGTCAGTGGTGGCAGCCAACGAGTGTGCTGGACCGTAAGGTCTAGAGACAGAACTGTGGCGAGAGCGGGGACGGAAAGCACGGGCTGCACGTGATGTCAGACACCTCCCTGCACCGCGCTGCCGGCCCTCCCTCCGCCCACTTCCCGTCAGCCACCTCTTTAAAACTCCAGTGGTGGGAATTTGAAGGAACGCGCTGAGAACCAGGACAGCGCAGGATCAGTCATCATGATATTACTTTTCCAGGAGACAAAAGTTTTAAAGTTCTTTCGGAACGAGAAGCAGCGCCACCAAATGCTTGCAGTAGCAGTGAACACCTGCCAAGTGCAGGCAACTCCGAATTTACTGTCGTTTCTTCAGCCAGGAGCCACAAGATGGCGGTAGTCATCACTGAGCAGTGACATGCACCGGGTGTTGCTGGTTGCTTTTTATTCTCTTGGCTCTTACTCTTTGCTCTTGGGGGGGGGGGGGTCGGCCCCTTAACTCCCAAATAAACACACGGGGGTCTATTCTTACTTATGAATGCCTGGCCTTAGCTTGGCTTGTTTCTTGCCAGCTTTTCTTAACTTAAATTAACCTGTCTATCTTTTGCCTCTGGACTTTTACCTTTCTCTCCTTCTGTGTATCTCTCTTTACTACTTACTCCGCGGCTCGCCCTGTAGCTGGACGGCTGGTCCCTGCTGTTGTCATCCTCCATCTTCTTCTCACGGATTTCTCCTCCTATTTATTCTCCCTGCCTGCCAGCCCCACCTCTTTCTTTCTCCTGCCTTCTTATCAGCTCTTTATTAGGCCAAGTAGGTGTTGTAGGCAGGCAAAGTGACACAGCTTCACAGAGTTAAACAAATGCAACATAAAAGAATGCAACACGTCTTTGCATCATTAAACAAATGTTCCACAGCATGAACAAATGTAGCACATCTTAAACTAATATTCTAGAACAACTGGGTTCTGTTTTCTTTCTTTACTTGTTTTACTTAACTCTACTGTATCCCCTGAAGTAGGCTGTTCGCTCCTTTTTCAGCCAATGAACCCAAGGCTTGAGGACGTTAATTACACAGACCCACTAACTCACAGGTGATGAACCTGAGATGGGAACTTGGGTCTCTCTGCAGCCATGCTCAGCAAGTGCAGCTCATGACTGCATCTTCACATACTCCAGTCTAAAGAGTGGTTTACTCTCAAATGTGAAAATGGCTCGGCTTGTTACTCCATAAATCTAGTAATCAGACATCGTGCATTCTAGCATGTTCTTAGTTAGATTTTAATATGTATAAGTCTTTTGCCTACATGTAGGTCTGTATTCCGTGTACACGCCTGGTACCTTCAGAGGTCAGAAGAAGGCATCAGATGCCCTGGAATGGGAGTTACAGATGGCCATGAGCCACCATGTGGGTGCTGAGAACCGGATCCAGGGCCTCTGCAAGAGGCCCATTGCTCTTACCTGCTGACGTCTCCCCAGCCCTCAGGCTCCTGTGTAAATGTAGGAACACAGTGCAGCCTCTCCGGCTGACCAGTAGGTAAGAGGAGTTCCTGCTCTTTTGTTCTTTTGTCTTCGCAGGTGAAGAAAGCTCTTGACGAAGCCAACTTCAGGTCAGTGGAAGTGTCCCGCACAAACCGAGAGCTCCGGCAGAAGCTCACGGAGCTGGAGAAAGTGGTGGCCAGTAACAAGGAGAAACTGAAGAATCAGAAGGCCCAGATCAAACTGCACTTGTCGGCCAAGGCAAACAATGCCCAGAATATAGAGAGGATGAAGGTTGTACGAGGCGCCAGGCCTCTCCTCGCTACCTCAGGGGCTGGGAGGCTGTGGGATCTGGGATGTTGTTCTCCGGGAGGTGGACAGGCGACTTCTGTGGGACCATCTCTGCTTTGGGGGGGACGCCGCTGTGTAAATGTGGGTCTCATGGTGTTTCTGTAGGGTGTCTTTCTCCCCACCCATCTCTCCCAAGGCAGGCGGTCCTCATGTACTGTCTGTCTTGACTCTTGTGGGGTCAGTGGGTAGGTAGGAAATAGAACCCAGCAGAAACAGAAACTTAGAACTCAGTCAGCCTAAAAGCTAAAGTTAGCCTACTGGCCACTAATTTTTTTTTTTTTATGTTATTTGATCATTTACTTTCAGCAAATAGAAACAGAATTGAGGCAAATGGAGGTAATTAAGGATCAATATCAGAAAAAGAACTACGAACAGGTAAAATACGATTCCCCAAACCTCTGTTCACTGTTGAGGTAGGAGTCTAACTGGCTTTCACCGTGTGTCCCTTCCTGTCCCCTGCTAGTCACTGAGTATCCAGAGATTTGTCTCCGAAATGAACACCCTGCAGAAAGAGATGGAGCTGTTGGCCAAAAGCCAGTACGAAACCTCAGCCCGAAATAAGCAGCAGGAGCTCAGACTAGCGGCCGAGCGGAAACTGAGGCAGGAGCTAGAGCACCGGTGTGAGGTAGAGAATTCTTCAGATTCCTCTCAACAGTTATTAGCAAGTATATGCTCCTCAATCCGGTGAAATGGCACTTGGATTTTCCTAGACTTTCTATAAAAAAAAAAAAAGTTTAGATGTCATGGTGGTTTGAATGAGTATCATGGTTTGAATACTTGGCCCATAGGGCCATGCACTGTTAGGAGGTATGGCCTCACTGGGGTAGGTTGGGCCTTGCAGGAGGAAGTGCATCACTGTGGGGTGGGCGCTGAGGCTCCAGCCAGTTCACACCCGCAGCCATACGACCTCTGGATCGTGACGTCAGACTCTCTCAGCTCCTTCCCCAGCACAGGCCTGCTGGCTTGTGGCCCTGTTTCCCTGCCATGATGACAATGGACCCTCTGAGACAGTAGCCCGGCACCAATGAAATATTTCCTTTATTAGAGCTGCCGTGGTCATGGTGTCTCTTCGCAGCAGGACAACAGTAGACACAGGTCAACAGACCTACATGAGTCACTTGCTTCATTCTAGTGACAGGAACACGCGACAAAAACAGCATAGAGGAGGATTTGTGCTAGGCCGCAGTTTCATAGATTTTAGTCTGCAGACCCTGGCTCAGTTGTTCCTGGACCCCAGGTGAAGCAGGACATCATGCGAACAGGAGCGTGTACAGAAGGAGACTGCCTGCCTCATGGTGGGCAGGAAACAGAAGAAGGGACCGGGACTTCAGTTACCCCAGGAACCAGCCAGCCCCCACTTCCTAAGTTTCTGCCGCCTTCCAAAGTAAAGCCACCAACTGAAGAGTCAGCATTCAGGGCAAGGCCTTTTGAAGGTCATCTCATGCTGAAGCCATGGTAGCTGGGAATATGGAAGATAATCTTCATTCTCGATTTGCTTTTACAGAAGAGCTAGAGCCTGTATAAACAGAATACAGCCACTAGGCCTTTGCAGCTGACTCCCTAACCCTCTAGGGGCTTTACAGCTCTTGATTCTTCTCTGCAAAACGAGTGTGCTTGCTGTTGAGTCTTAGCTATTCCTAATAGAAACCGTAACAACCAAACCCAGCTTTAAGACATCGTTGGGTCCCCATCTTCCAGTAGCCGTGAAAGGGTCTCTTAATTCTGAAACAGGGACATTAACTAATTTCTCTCGGCAGAATCCATAAAGCAAAATCAAACTCTTTGGGTGGACTATAGATTAAGCTGTATCAAAATATGAAAGGAAGTTCAAAAGTGTCCTGTCTTATTTTTATGATCTAATTGTCGTTTTATAAACGTGAAGCATTTGGGTCTATATGGCACGTTGGAAGCTTTTTAAAATCGCTCACGTTTTCAGGAATTGGAGGAAACCATCAGACACCTGAAGAAATGTAAAGAAGCCACAGAGAACAAACTCAAAGAAGCCAGCGTGGAGTCGGAACAGGTGAGCTGGTCTCGCGCCCTTACAGAAATCAGAACCCTGGAGTGTTTGGGAGCCTGCTGTCGGCATGGTAGCCGGGAGGCAGCAGGCAGGGCCAACAGGTTACTAAGTGGTATCTTCATTGTGAAGACTCTGTGTCCTGATGATAACGAACACTAGAATATCAATGAAACTAAACATAAGGCAGGGGCAGCAGGGTGAGGATCTACTGCATACTGCTCGGCACCCTGTGGGTTCCCTGACCACAGATTCTTGGCTAGCTTTACAGTGTACCCGACACGAGTTTTCTTTCTGTAGAGCAGGCCTCAGATCCAATCCGAAAGTGGTTGGCTACCCCGCGGCATTCACCCACTGCTCCTCCCCAGGTGGAACGGTCCGTCAGTGGGGGTTACAATGGCATGCAAAGGACAGTGTAGGGATCACAAGGACGTAACTGTCCGTTATCTTTTGTTCCTGGATGGCAGTGTAACCGCCAGCTAGTGTATTAGGAAGAAAAGGACTCTCGACAACCCGAGTCTGCATGCCTTCAGCAAAGCTCCATTTCCTCTCGTTTTTGAGTGTGTGTATGCACATGCAGAGATGTTCCTGCATGGGGTGCATGTGTGTGTATGCACATGCAGAGATGTTCCTGCATGGGGTGCATGTGTCTGAGTGTAAGCATGTGAAGGCCGGAGGACCACCCTGGGCGTCCTCAGGTCCCATCCACTCTTTTTTGTTTTTTGGTTTTTTTTTGGGGGGGACAGGGTCTGTTATTGGACTGGAACTCAGCAGCTGGACTAGGCTGGCTATCCAGCGAGTCCCAGGGATCTGCTTGTCTCCTCCTCCCTGGCTCTGGGAACACAAGTACATGGCCCGGCACCCAGACTCTCCTCTAATGTGGGTTCTGGGAATCAAACTGAGGTCCCCATTCTTACACAGCAAGCCCCTTACCCACTGAGCAAAGGGCTCCTCAGCCCGTGTTTACTTTCTAGGAACAATTCATGACTGTTTTTACAAAATAATTCAGCTAAACCCACTACTGCCTTATTCTGAGAGATTTTTCAGTAAGTTTCAACGCCAGTCCCTGCTCATTTGCCATGCAATAGGAGGTGTAATTTATTTCCCTTTCTCCATACTTCTGGGAAGAAAAGAAAAACACTTGGAGGAAGGGTTGGTTGGGCTGGGTTTGGAGAATGAAGTTGTTGCTGTTACCAGGTTGTTCCAACAGAACAGAAAATAGTTTTGTGCTTTTGAAAGTCAAATGACATTATAGCAAAGGAGTCCAGCGCTCCTATCCCACTACCGTGTGCTCACAAGATGGCCTCGCTCATGGCAGCAAGTGTTTAGGAGCATGCATTTGACAGATGTACCCGGTCAGTGCTTCCTAGGAGCAGGCTCTGCAGGGTGCACCAACAAAATGCATGGGAAGCAAGAGCCTGTGCGGATCCTAGAGCCCAGAGTGTTCCCTCAGCTCCCTCACTGCTCAGTAGACAATACAAACGCAGTGCAGTGATCCCACGGGAGCGCCCGAGTCTCCTGCCTGCTGCTATACACCCCCAGCTGTGTACACAAAAGAACTTGTGGCTGTTTCTGTGTTCAGATAACAGCTAATCTGGAAGAAGCTCACCGCTGGTTTAAATGCAGGTTCGATGGCCTACAACTTGAGCTGACCAAAAACCGGCTGCAGAGGCTTCCCCGGGAAGAGGTGAGGTGGACGTGGTTGTTGTGAAAGAGCTTGAGTTTTTCTTTTTCCTTCTCCATTTCTGACTACAGAAGCCTTCTTAATCGTCCTGCCACTCCTTACTATAGGCTATGTGAACCACTGTTCGGAAGTCAGTGGACTAAGTTTTGGTAGAAGTTCCATCTTTCCCAAACCATCTAGATGAAAACTGCCCATCTAAATGCAGAATGCACTGTGGAGGGCAGCCGGCTTTGAACACGATTGGTTCTCAGCAGACAAGAGTTGGGTGTATCTTTTTTCCCTACAGAGTCACGACCTGAGGCGTGAGGTTGCATCCAGCCAATCTGTTCTCCATCGATGGGAGACTAAACAAAACCTCGGGATCGTGCCTAAGAAGTATCATTCTGACACAGAGAGGAAGAACTGTCCTTGACAGAGGAGCCTCCTGTGAGAAGTTATGCCTCCATGATTCCGCTGGCCAGCAAGAGGGGCTGGCCTGTTTCTACATTGTAAGAACGTGTTGTGCGCTCAAGATTTTGAACTTTATCTTTTATGAACTCTTATATTACTGCAGAAAGACCCCCATCTTTTTCTCCTTTTTCCTACCTTCCACACAATAAATTTAAATTAGTTTGTTTTATGATAGTAGATGCTGTCATATGATATTTGCCGTTTTTCAGAAAGAATCTACTAAAGTGTTAAGTGAAATGACCGCTAAATAATATGATGCTTTATGTCACTGAGAGATTCTAGACACATTCTGTAGGAGAGTCGCTGTGACTGGTTGTCATCAATTAATTGGACCAATCAAGGATACTCTCTGGAAAGGAAGTTAGTCATAAAAACAGTAGACACTCTTCTGAACCTCTAAACATACATACTTCTGGGTGATGGGAGAAGTATATCTTTAATAAAACTTATAAGCAACACATATCAAAGACTATATTTATAGTTTCTTTGGCTGCTTATGAATATAGGGGTCTGCTCTGCTCCTTATACTAGTAAGTAGCAAATTGACCTTTATATTTGTTATTTCAGATATTAGATAGTGGACTGGATAATTTAGACTTAATATTTATAAAGGATTGGCATAATATCTGACCTGATCCCAGAGTAATAGCATTTTATGTTCATACTATCAAAACCCAATATAAGTAAGCAATTATGATAAAGCAAAGACCAGTGACTATAAAACTGCCCAGGGTTAGAGAGTCCAGCACTCGATATCTGATATATAATGGCAAAACTGAATTTATTGTTTGAAAGGAGACCCATATGAGTTAGGCTGTATCCTAAGTACACTGCTGGTCTTTTATTGGGGTTGAGGGCACACAGAATTCTAGTTTTAGGGGCTCACGTTTTTCTGGCCTTCAGAAGAATGGAGCTGTCATTGCTTGGTGGGCTTAACAAAGAATGGGTACTAAAGAGCATTGTAACTGCTCTTCAGCCTGGAGGACAAGCTGAAGTTACTTCTGAGAACCGTTTGCTACCATGGATAGCCTAAACAATTCTGTACAGTAAAGGAACTTCTGAAGCCATGACCATCCCTGGAGGAGATGAACACTAAAAAGAAATCCCACACCAGCTCAGAACTGAGTACAATAAAGGGTTATTTATTTAGGGTGGACTCACGGATCACAGTCCTCTGCACAATGGGGAAACAGCAACCGAATCCAGCAGCTGGAAGAGAGAGTGGGCGCACGCTTTACATCAGCATTTATAGTGGGTTGTCACTTAAAGGCTACTGGCTGAAGGGTTTCCTACAGCACCTCCCCCTTTTGTTTAAATAAGAGAGTTCTAAGCATAATACAAAATTATATACAATAAGAACGAATATCAAGTATAAAATTAGAATTACAAACAGGCATAAACAATATCAAGCAAGAAACATGTAATAAATGTTTCAATAATTATCCTATCCTAAGGAGTCTAAATCTTGTATTATAAATAACTTGATCAAATCATGACAGGAAAGTAGCTACAACTGTCTAGTCTTCAACCACATCCAAGACCCAAGAAGGGAAATAATATTACTTGAGTAAACAGGAAGTGCAATCAAGCAACTTCCAAAATATGCAACAAATGAAGAGACAACTGGCTACCTGGGCAATCACCCAAAGTCTCATTTGCAACATTGGAGCAACTAAATTTGACTAAGACCTAGAGTAATGGACAGACTATTTTCAGAGGCAGGAAATTTTTCAAAACCATCTTAACCTGTCTCGGCAAGATTTGACAGCCTTTTTTCTTGTACCCTGCTTGTCCTGTCTGAACACCATGTATTTTGTCAGTGGTTGAGGCATGGGCAGTTCCTTGCCCAAAGGCCAGTTTTGCCAAGAAGAAAACAAGCTCCAAGTGGTGCTCAAAATTCTCTCAGGAATAGATCGGTGCTGCCAGAAGCAGTCGTGTCTCAAGGCAACAGAACCCTGAGTTATTTCTACAGCTCTTTGAAGTGGTTGAAGATTACCTATCTATGCAGAATACAATCACTATGTATCTAAAGAGCCTGATTAGTCTAACTATAATTATGACAAACATGAATGACTATTGACCTATAATTCTTAGAACCTATATAACTTAAAGATTAAGACTTCATATTAGAATATTAAACAATCTTTAAACAACTGTGCAACAAATGAGAACAATGACCTCAAAATGTAAACAATGAAGTATCTTGATCAGAGGTAGAAATGTATATTGCAATATGATAGATATATCCTAAAATTGCATCAATATACAAAATGACTTAAGCAGAGGTAGAAGCATGCATGCATACAATACGACAAAATAACTTTGCCTGCGTATACAAATATTGTGTATGAAAATAGAAACATATTCAATATAATTTAAATTTGTATCAATATACAAGAATCTATACTAATGTAAATTGCCTATAAATAATAGCTCACAAGTATTCACTCCATTACTCACTATTATTATTTTTTTTTTTGTTTTTTTCGAGACAGGGTTTCTCTGTGGTTTTGGAGCCTGTCCTGGAACTAGCTCTTGTAGACCAGGCTGGTCTCGAACTCACAGAGATCCACCTGCCTCTGCCTCCCGAGTGCTGGGATTAAAGGCGTGCGCCACCACCACCCGGCTACTCACTATTATTATTAGTGTGAATAAGCTCACACTAATCTATTATCCCATCCAATTTCCCTTTTATTTTTTTCAAAGAAATCCCTGAGCCTACACATTTCCTCCTGGACCCCCAATTCTATACCAATTATAATCAACCCCTAATTGATGCCCCTAACCCTGAGGACAAACTTTGTTGGCAGAGGACATTGTCTTCTAGAATTCCAGCTGTCATGGGGGTGATGTTCTTTCTATGGGATCCTGTGAAAGTAAAATGATGGCTAAGTTTCAAGATTACTGTCTGGTATAATTGCAGATAGTCTCTGAGTATTAGGTAGGGTTTTTCTGAGGTTCCTATTTGGAGTTCTGGCCAGAACGTTGTAAAAAAAAAAAAGTGCACCATTTCAGCTAACCAAGCTAGAACCATCTTGAGCAGCTGGTACCTAAAACAGGTCTTAGAGTAGCGCTATCAGCAACATGATGTCATATCAACCAGGTGGAGTTGTTGTGGGGCCCCATTTATTCCTGGAAACTTCAAAGGTTACTGCAGGAAAATTCATTGTTCATTGTGGAAAACTTTAAACATTATTTATATAGACATATATTCAATGAGAGGTACGATAGAGACAAAAATAGATATGAAGAAAGGCAAAATTTTTCCTAAATTCTTTCTTATTTCTGTCCCATACCATGGCTCATGACATGAGACAGAAACTCTGGATTTTTATTTTAACAACATGCTTGGATTTAGAGAAGGACAGAGCCATTATAGATGAAATGTCTTTGGAGTGAAAACTAAAATAACTGGTGGTTGGGGGAGTATACAGCTTTTTAAAGAGTTTTTACATGCTAGCAAGCCCTTGATCACGTTAAACAGGCACAAAAGATGAAGTAAAATGCCTGTCAACGCACATGCATCAGCCTTCCAGAGCTCTAGGTAGGCTAAGTGCAGTTCTTGGCAGGATGAAGCTCCAACCAGGGCGCAAGTTTTAGGCTTGGCTTTCATGACCAACTCAAGAGAGGGTGGAACCATCCTATAGAGCACATGGAGAATCAGGTGTAGGTTAGCAGTCTAAAGTTTGCTGGTGCAGAGGTCTAGATGAGAAAAAAAAAAACCTCTACACAGGTTCCATTGAGTTTTACAATGTGCGTAAGCTTAAGAAAGAAATAAAATGGGTATAGGCAGTCATAAAAAAATAGATTAAACATAATAAAGTCTTTAAAGAGACAGTAAAAGTAATATAAAGGAAAAAAGCCACTTAGAGATGGGAAACACAGGGAGTCTGGATCCTGTATGAGATCAGGTTGACTTTGAATTTTTTGATTGCTGAAAAGCAAAGGCAGCTGCTAGGAGATCTGGAATTGAGAGAGGGGCTGTAGAAATTATCCAGTTCATACACTCTAAGAATGTCTTAACTTTTAAAAAGTCAAAAAACTGCATTTGTCAAATGGAAATCACAAACGCTGTGGAGGAGAGGTTTTGCTTTTGTCCCCACAGGAAAGAAGAGGCTGTGGATTCATTCCAGGTTTACTTGGATGGATTTGACGAGGGGAGACCTCCTTGATCTTGAAAGGTTATCTCTGTTAACAAAGGTTATAACGGGTCTCCCCAGGACTTGGCCATTATCTCTAATTTTCTCCCTGGGACTCTAAAGATGGCTTCACCCACAGTCAGCAGGAAACAGTCTACAGAATGCAATGACCACATTCCCAAGAAAAAAAAGAGGCTGTGGGTGATCTTTGGTTATTTTGTGGGTCATGGGTGTTTGTTATATTTAGGGGACTATAGGACTATAGGATAAAAAGACAACTATAAGTCTCAGATATTTGCACTGGCATGGATTTTGGTATATGGGTACAATTCAAAGTCAATTTTGTTACACTTTAACTTTGGTTAAAGGACTTTTGTATTCTGATACAAATTGTAGGTAATATTTGTTACAACACTGTATATATGTATCTACTCTTGTTTAAAGGATTTTTGTATATTAAACCAATTTGATTTTTTTTGTTTTTTTATTTTTTGAGACAAGGTTTCTTTGTAGCTCTGGAGCCTGTCCTGGAACTTTCTGTAGACCAGGCTGGCCTCGAATTCAAAGAGATCCGCCTGCCTCTGCCTCCTGAGTGCTGGGATTAAAGGCGTGTACTACCACCATGCTGCTCAATATAAGGACGTGCAGAGCAGGAGAGGGAGAGGAATTGCACGTCACTTCCCTGCAAAAACAGACTCAGAGCCAGGCAGTGGTAGCACACACCTTTAATCCCAGCACTCGGGAGGCAGAGGCAGGCGGATCTCTGTGAGTTCAAGGCCAGCCTGGCCTACAAGAGTGAGTTCCAGTACAGGCTCCAAAAACTACAGAGAAACTCTGTCTCCAAAAACAAAACAAAAAATATAATAATAATAATAATAATTTTTAAGACCAGAAAGTAATTTAACACTCACTAAAAATAAATATAAGAAAATAGAGCCAGCAAGATGGCTTAGTGGCTAACAGAGGTTTCTGCCAATCCTGATGATCCCCAAACCCCACTTAGTAGAGAGAGGGAACCAGCCCTGAGAAGCAATTCTCACAAGTTATCAATCTTTCGCATGTATTCCATAGCGTGTATACACACACTAAATGAATAAGGGAAAGTGTTCATAAAAGACAATGGAATTGAGAGATGTCTCTTACCACGGCCAAGTGTGTATACACGAGACACATGTAAGCTTACCTAATCATGTTCAATCTGTAACACCTGTTGATGAAACCGGTTTCTATTCAAAACATATCATTGCAATTATGAAGATCAGTTAGGACCAGTTACAGCTGGGGAAAGCAAAAGCGTTTGAATACGATAGGCTAACATAGCTGGACAACTCCAAAGGGGAGATCACACAGCTTAAACAGTGAAAAAGGAACAAGCTTGGAAGTGAACAGAGCGAACGTAAAAACCAATAGCCTCAGGAGGGGCAGTGCTGGGCTCGAACCCAGGGCTTTGCCCAAAATGGAAAGCAGAGGCACTAGGGGGTTAGTAGAAGCATTGAGTGTTTACAGAACGTTGGGCAAAGGTTAAGCAATAAAAGTCACTGACCAGCTCGTGTGAAGTACCGCCCTAGTCTGTGGGGGAGTCCAGGAGGTCAGCACAGTCCAGCTGCCTGGGCGGGAGGACAAAGGCAGCTAGTACAGTTCTAAGGAAAGCTGCCTCGGGTGGTGATCAGCTTGAGTTTGGTCTACTTCGGAGGTAAAATCAGCTGCAGAAGAAAGAAGCAGAACAAACCATCGGTAGCTCTGCAGTCATCGCCACCTCCACGCACTCCCTCGTCATTACAAGTGACAGCTGCTAACTCGCATGCGCAGATAACACGAGGCACGACGTCCGGGTCCAGCCTCAACGAAACGCGCACGTTCCGGGGTAGGGGGCATGAGGATTAGAATTATTAAGCAAAAGGAACAGAGGTCAGGGAAGAGCGGATCCACCGCTATACTCAAAATACTAATTAATCACACCCGCGGACAGGATCGCTTGTTGTCAACGACTTTGCGAGAGCAAGAAAATCTCGAACTCTCTGCCCTTCAGTCAAGGTGGACCGGGCTCCCATCTGTGGGCCCTAACAGAGAGGGATTCTGGGAGACACAATTGCGGCTTGGTGAGGCTGACATAGTTCAGACCATATAGGTGTGAGCATCTGCAACCCACAGGGACACTAATGTCGTCTTCTTTCTTGGTTGGGATGGTAGTAATATGTCATACACACACACACACACACACACACACACACACACACACACACACACACGTGAGCGATTGCGTATGTAGCAACACTTATTGAAAAAAGAGGTCACGATTTTGAGGGAGCAAGGAGGGGTAGGGAAGGGTTCTGAGGGAGGAAATGGAAGGGTGTAAATGATGTAATTATATTATTATAGTCTCCAAAAATAAAAGAAGAAATAATTTAAAAAATGCAGCCCACCCATACACCTTACAGGCAATCCGGGCGCCCGCCCTTGGAAAGTTCTGTGGATCCCATGCTCCCTCTAGCGGTCAGTCTCTTCCCTTGTCTTTCCTTTCCGTTCTTTTTTTTTTTTTTGTAAAATATCCCAAATGCTCATAAAATAAACTTCTGTGCATAAGATATTTCCCTTACCTAATGCAAGATGAATCCTTGTTTTCAGCTTGCTTTGTTTTTGTTACATCACTCAAGATGATTTTTTTTCCCAACTTCATCCATTTGCCTGTGAACTTCATGGTGTCCTTTTTGTATAAATGGACCGCAATTTCTTTATCTCTTCTTCAGTTGAGGGGCATCTAGGTTGTTTCCAGTCTCTGGCTATTATGAATAAAGCTGCTATGAACACAGTTGAGCAAGTGTCCTTGCGGTATCATGGAGTGTCCTTAGAGACAGATCAACTCCCAATTTTCTGAGGAATTTCCTTCCATATTGATTTCCATAGTGGCTGTACAAGTTTATACTCCTGCCAGCAATGGAGGAGTGTTCCCCTTGCTCCACATCATCCCCAGCATGAGCTGTCATTTGTAGTTTTGATCTCAGCCATTCTTATGGGTGTTAAACGGAATCTCAAAAGCAGGTTTGATTTGCATTTCCTTGATGGCTAAGGATATTGAACATTTCTTTAAATGTTTCTCAGTCATTTGAGATTCCTCTGTTGAGAGTTCTGTGTTTACAGCCATACCTCAGTTTTAATTGTATTATTGTATTATTTGGTATGTTGATGTCTAGTTTCTTGAGTTCTTTATATATCTTGGAAACAACATTCTGTCTGATGACGATCTTTTTCCATT
>NW_004949106.1:4303033-4304722 GCF_000317375.1 Microtus ochrogaster | reverse complement strand
TTACCTCCATTTCATTTTTCAAGTCTTGAACTGTTTCCATTACCTGTTTGATTGCTTTATCTTGGTTTTCTTGGGTATCTTTGAGAGATTTATTCATTTCTTCTACCTTTTTGTCTTCTCCATTTCTTTACAGCAGTTTTTCACATCCTGTTTAAGGTCCTCTATTATTTTCATAATGTTACATTTAAAGTCGATTTCTTCTTCTTCTGGAATAGGGTGTTCAGGTCTTCTTGTTGCGTGATCCCTGGAATCTGGTGTTGTCATGTTGCCTTTCAGGTTGTTGGAGGAATTCTTGCATTGACACCTGCCCATCTCTTTCTTCAAATGCAGCCAGGAGAGTCTTGGTGTCTTGGTCCAATCTATACTGTGACTGACTTTGGGTGGATCTCCTCAGTGCAGGAGCAGGAACTGTTCCCCTCTGAGTGGATAGCCTCAGTGCAGGAGTAGGCACTGTTCCTGGGCCAAGGACTTCACAGCCAATAGGGCAGGCTCGGGGGTTAGGGGTGTGCAGGGATGTGTGGTACAAAGAAGCCCCTGCAGCAGGAGCTGAAGGGGCCCAGTGCTCCTTTCCCAGGACGTTCTGGCACCCACTCACCGGTCTGGAAGGTTGTCCTCAGCACAGGGACAGGACTCTTGGAGGTCAAAGGACCCCACAGACAAAAGGGCGAACTTGGGGGCTATATTTTTAAACCCTAAATTCTTTTGTCTCTTAGAAAATCTCCAAGAGTGAACATTTAAATTTTCTCTATGTATATTTTGTCTGCTCCTCTCTTCCTCTCTCTCTTTCATTAAATCCCAAAGAAATCACACAGAGTTCTACATTAGTTATAAAGTGATTGGACCATTAGTTCAGGCTTCCTATTAACTCTTATAACTTATATTAGCCCATTATTCTTGTCTATGTTAGCCAAATGGCTCGGTACCTCATTCAGTGGGGCAGTCACATCTTGCTTCTTCCGTGGCTGAACCAGGACTGCAGAACAAGCTTTCCTCTTCCCAGAATTCTCCTGTTCTCGTTGACCTGTCTCTACTTCCCGTCTGGTTGTCCTGCCTGTGCTTCCTGCCTGGCTACTGGCCAATCAGAACCATTGTCCCGCACCAGGGACGTGTCCTCCAGCTGCTTGCAGACCCACCCCAACATTTCACTTTTTCCTCTCTATACTGCCTCACAGACGGTAATCGGTAGTTTTGTAACTAAGAACTGGTCTGGGGGTCTGGGGGGAGCTCTCCGTTGTAGCTCCTCTTCCCCTTCACCTGTCAGGCCTTCGCTCCTTTGTCTTCATGCTTTTCTGCCTGGTCTGAGTGTTATGCTTAGTATTGGTTTGCCACTCTTTGGATCCAGAGACGAGTCAGGTGACCAGGGGCCAAAATCAAATACCTCAGGTATCTGTTTCGGCAACAGGCGGCTACCACAGGGCCTTGTGGTGATCTACTACCATACACAGCGCTGAACTGACACCATCAAGTGGTGCAGCCTTGCTGTGAAAATATAACAAGTGCTAAATGGGAAGGTGGCATTCAGTTACATTTTGGTACAATCCACAGGGAAAAAAAAAATCAAGTCACAGACAGCATTAATGTGGAAGCCACTGTGTTGCTCTGAATGTTCCTGGCCTCCACAAACTCACAGGGGCTGGCACTATTGCAGGTGGCTTTGTTTGAGTGGGTGTGGCCTTGTTGGAGGAAGTG
>NW_004949106.1:4291649-4302508 GCF_000317375.1 Microtus ochrogaster | reverse complement strand
GCCTGCCTCTGCCTCCCAAGTGTTCTTAAGTTCTCTTGACAGTGCAAGTCTCTCTCTACTTTCTCAATAAAACTAGCGAAGGGCTGGCTGGCCACATGGTGCTGCAGTTTCAGCACGCAGGAGGGCTAGCGTTCAACTCCCACATTCCCAAGGAAGGAAAGGGACACCATTCTTTGGCCCAGGGGGGAGCAGTCCTCCAGGCAGCAGAAAGAATCCTCGAAGTGAATATATTGCAAGGCAGCAGGCAGAGCTGGCGTGGGAAGTGCAGAGAGGGAGAAAGGAGAAGAGCAGAGGGTAAACTCTTACAAGTTTTGCTGCTCTAAACGGGAACAGATTTTCCTCTGAAGGAATCACTCTGGGCGTGGACTGATAAATCTTGGCCAGGATGTTAACCTCTTTGGAACAGGAAAGAGAACTAATAACGTCCGCCTTCCACAAAATCAGAAGCCATGCATCTCAAGGATGCTTAGCAGACAGTAGGACCGTAGCATTCAGTGTGTGTGTGTGTGTGTGTGTGTGTGTGTGTGTGTGTGTGTGTGTTTGAGGCCAGACGACAACTTTTGGGAATTAGTTCTCACTGTCCACATTGTTGGGGCAGGGTCTCTGGTTGCTCTCTGGCCTACAAGCTTCTATTCTCGTCCCTGACTTCCTCATCGCCTTAGCACAAACGCCATCACCAGGCTTTGAGGGCTTTGCTTGTGGCCTTCACTAGCCGTGACTGTGTTAAATAAACACACAACACAGAATCTTTTCTTGGAAACTTGTTCCTTGTCCCACCAATACTGTTTAGCGGATTTGAGAAACCAGGCATTTAGTCTGTGTAGCTCGAGAAACAGGAGAAGTGAAAAGTAAAAGGTTACGTCAGTTGCTTGTGTTCCAACCAACAATTGCTTTATTTCCTTTAGGACAAGCGTCTCACGGAACCCAGCTGCCTTTGAACTTACCGTGTTGCCGCCAAGCACGACCCTGGACTGCTCCTCTACCTCCAAGGGCCAGAATTGCAGATGGTGCCCACCACACCTGGTTCTGAACTCCGTGCACACGAGGTAGGCACGCCATCCACGGAGATCCAGCCCCAGCTTACCCAGTATGTATAGTTCTGTTAGATGCTGACTGAAGTAACTTCCGACACAGAACCCCAATCTCTCTCCTCCAGTCTGCTGTTCAGAGAACTCTATACGTGGTGGTTCATAGAGAGACTACATACAGAATGCACAGATAGGATTCCGAGACCTAAATTTATCAGTCATCAATAGTTAGCCTTATCATTATTACTCAATGGCATGAAATGAAATTTTTTAGAAGGTAAAATCTCAATTGTTAGAATAGAATGTATGGGGCTGGAGAGACGGCTCCAGAGTTAAGAGCATTATCTGTTCTTCCAGTGGTCCCAGGTTCAATTCCCAGCACCCGCATGGCAGCTCACAACTGTCTGTAACTCCAGTTCTAGAGGACCTGACACCCTCATACAGACACACCTGCAGGCAAAACACCAGCGAACACACGCACAAACAAAATTTTAAAAAGGATTTATTTATACATAGATATATACAGAATACAACAAGATGTATTTCCTAATTATATACAAATTCTGCTTCTTCTCAGAAAGTTGAATATGCAGTATAAAGAGGGGTAAGAACTCCTAAAAAAGTCTCAGTTGTATTTTAACCTTCAATCTCAACACTGGACTAGTTCTAGAATCAATCATACATTACAGCATTTCCACAAAAGCTCTTTTTATTGAAACAGTATATCTAGCAAATGTTTTGATCTGAGATTCAACAACATGCAATGACGTAAAATATCTTGAAACTTTATCAACCCTTTATTTCAAATGTCCAGCTTCCGCAGTCTGGAGTTGTCTGGGACGCACAACATGTTACTGTGTGAACATGATAAGATGGCCGCTTTTCTCCACTGGGAAGCCAGATGCACTGACTGTTTTTCCTTGGAGTGCTGGGCTTCGAATTAAGCGCAGGCCCAAGGCTCACACTCTAAAACTAACATACTCACAAATGAATGTGAAATGAAGCGACTCATTGTCTTCCTACCATAAAAGCATCTTAATTAGTTGTGTTAGGTGTTGGCTGTAAGTAATTACATCACCGTAAGAATCCAAATCTGCTTCTCCTTGAGTAAGCTCCCTCCTTTACTGTGTATTTGGACAGCAATGACACTGTCCAGAAATGCAGGAACTATTCCCTGCAGAGACTGGATGTTCACGTATGTTCACACTTGAACTGTAAGGCTGAGGATTTGCTCAGTGGTAGAGCACTTGCTTGCTTGGCATGGTACCAGACCTGGGTTCGATAGACTGCACAAGAAAATAGATGAAACAGCTGTACTCGAGCTCGTTCTCAGCAGTGGACTCTGCAATGTCTCCAGGACAACATCTGAGTAGTAATCACATACTACACCATCTGTCTGTCTCCAGGACAACACGTCTGTCTCCCACACAGGAGCTTAGCAGACACTAAATGGAAAAATAACGTTCGGTTCCAACGGTCTCAGAGACTCTGTCCGTTTCAGCACTGGGAATAATTTCCTGTAAACACTGAAGGGAGGTAACAGAGTACTCTGCACACCCTCACGGGAATGGTAACACTGCAAATATTCCAGAGATGAGAGCAGTGTTTTGGTTTCTAAAGGCTTGTGGCTGGAATCTGGGGCCTCGTGCATACAGTACTCCGGCACTCTACCGCTGAGCCCCACTCCAGCCTCAGCCTCAACGCCATGGCTGTGAGGACAGCTGGCAGTGGTGACGGCACCATCTGGAAAGTCTCACTAGAAGACACGGGTCCCCGCACCTCTCTTGGTCCGCGGCTTATATGACACAGTAGGTGTACAGAAGCCTCTGAGCCATGGCTGTGTTCCCACTGCTCTGATAAATGAGAGACATGTTGTAGGCAATGTCTCTCCGAAGGTCTAACTGGTCAGCTTCTATGCCCTAGGAGAAAAGACAATGAGTATTTTATTTCCAGTCATTCCAACTGTCAACCATGACAGTATTATGACAAGCTTCTGTAATTTTCCAAAATGACTTAAAATCATATAATACTAAAAACAGAATACCTTGGGCCTGCAGACCTACACTGATTCAGGAGTATAGTCACGGTTTTGTCAAATGTCTAAGCAACTGAAAAGTCTTGCGAGTCACAGTAGAACAGACAAATTCTGAGTCAGTAAATGGCACCACAAGCGGTCCGGAGCCCCACTGAGAGCTTGTCAAGAGTTCCTAGCAGGGGTCTGAAAACTTGGGCAGTTCCCTTGCTGTATTCAAAGTTCACTTTCACTGATGGAGGCCAAAATAAATGCTGCTGCTCACAGTGTGTGTGAGGAATTAAAGTGTCAAACTTTAAAAACTATGTTGACAGTGGCCTCTGTCTGTGTGAGGAGGCTGGGCAAGCGTGGCAGGCCAAGGTCAGACCTCCAGGACTCGCCTCTGCAGTGCACAGCGGCTCACAACAGACAGATGGCAAGGCCCAACGCGAGGCTGGTCTCAGGACTCCACACACGTGCTTTGGTATACATGCGCTTGCAATCACATGAACCCCCACATACAAAAAAGGGTTGTTTGGTTGTTCTCATGAAACGGGTTGTTGTGGAACTCAGAATTGAACAGTATACACTGATACTCGGGATTCACAACCGGCAGCTCCTACTGGAAGACACAGGAACCACCTCTGCATCACTGAAAAGGGTGCCAAAGGTCACAACCGCATGTGCACAGGGTCAGACGGTTGTTGATCAGACCACAAGGCCAGGATGCCACAGTCTCCTCTGCTAAGCCTAAATATAAATACACTACAGAAAAAAAAACTTGAGACAAGATATTTCTGTGGCCTGAGATGGCCTTTGGCTTGAGATCTTGCTTGGTTTTCCATGAGATTGTTGATATGTATCAACACCTGACCCCAAACATAAATTGTACTATATACACTATGTCTAGACCTTGAGATTACAGAGCAGAGTGTGGAAGCCATGTGCACGTTACCTCTACCACGAGCGGAGGGAGTGCCAGAGCCTTCTGGTAATAGTGGATTGCAAGGTGAGTCAGTCCCAGCTGATGGAGGCCACGGCCCAAATTGTAGAAGGATTCCTGGCAAGGCCCACGTATGCCGAGGTACCGATTAAGGAAGGAGAAGCCCTACCGAAAAGAAAAGGACGGTTGAGCACGTTCACCTTGGATCGCTGCCCACCCAAGGGCAGCACACTGAAGAAGTCCGCGCATGTCAGAGTCTAGTTATACACCACCAACGTGCCATTGACGCAGGGAATCATGCTACAGACAAGGGGGACCTCATAAAACTGAAAAGCCTCTGCATAGCTGTACATCTGACGGAAGATTAACATCTAGAATATACAAAAAAGAAAGTCAAAAGACACACATCACCCATTCAAAACCTGAGTCTAGGACCTGAACAGAGAGTTCTCAAAAGAAAAGCAGAATGGCCAAGAGATAGCCCATCACCAAATGAGAGGATGCAAGAAGAAAAGAGACCTCCATTCACTGCTGTAGGACTGGGAACCTGCGCGTCCACTATGGAAATCAGTGTGTAGAATTCTCAAGCTAAAAATAAAACCTCCCATGCTCCACAGATGACTGCTGCTCAGAAAAGCTGGGGATGGGCACAACCTAAACGCCCTACGACGACAAATGCTGAAGAAATGTGACACATACACGATAGAATGCCTCTCGGCTGTAAAGAAAATGGAACCAGGATCTCTGCAGGTCAGTGTATGGACCCAGAAAAGATCTTAGTGAGGTAACCCAGACCCAAAGACAAACACCGCGTGTTCTCTCGTACTGGAGGCTCCTAACTCCACATCCTCAGAAATGAGCACAGGGCCTGGAGCAACTGCAGAAATTGGGAAATAAAGCGAGACCACTGTTAGAGGAGGGGACGGTGGTGAGAAGAGAGGAGGGATACACGGCAGGGCACCGGCGATCTGACCGGGGAGATACAGGAGGGAAGAGGGGAAGAGGACCAACAGGGCACCAGGGAAGAGCCACAAGAAAACACTAAAACAACTGCAGTGCACGTAGTTCTCTCTATATAATTTTAATGGATTCATCTGGTCTGCCTTCAAAGGGCCAAAGACTAAAAACCCCGATACCAGATAAGAAGTCCTCCTTTGAGCTGTCGGCCCAGACTACTCAGGAGACTCCCAAAGCATACAGCCTATTGCTGCTGCCCGCGGTTGACCCCAAAATGGAAGGACAGTCCCTATTGGTAAAGACACCATGTACTTGAGAAACAGGCCTTGACACCCTGAGCTGGAAGACCACTGTCCCCTCCCTGAGGACTGGGTTTCATGGCACCAGAAGGCACCATGCAAGCTTCCAAAGGAGGGAGGCAACCACCATTCCTACAGCTATGATGCTACGAATCCTATCAATGTCCACCATGGCTTGAGAACCCTGAAGGGGCACACCTCGGTCGTCACTCCCCGCTCTCTACCTGTACTTAAGATCCACCTGACAAGAGGAAAGCCATGCCTGGTACTGGAAACCTAGCCAGCTACTCATTGCTATTAGAGGAGAATCTACAACCACTCCTTTACCAAAGCCAGCACGATTCCTAATCACACAAATAAGTTGTCTTCCCGCTTCGTCAAGGAGCATTTTCTTTGCAACAGACAGAGACCACTAGGAAAAACCTCCACCAATTAAAATGCAGAGTGGAGCCCAGTCCCAGTGAAAACATCTACAAAACACTACCAAGACTCAGGGAACATTGTGGAAGAGGAAGGTGAAAAACTGTAAGATCTCTGATTTAACCACTGGCTTCTACACACACACACACACACACACACACACACGTTTGTGTGGCTTCACCCGCACAGATGTGAGCAGGCACACAAAACTAATCAAATGAGTCCTTAGGACCTCAGACAGGAGCCTCCAGAGAGCATAAAAGGACCCAATTCAAAATCCTGTAGATTCTACCTATAGCCACTGTGATCTTACTGCACATGGTCACTACCCTGCTAAATCCTGCAGATTCTCCTACAGCTGCAGCGATCTTACTGCACATGCTCACTACCTGCTGGAAATCAGCCTTCATCTTCAGTGTGACATTATGCTGAGTCCCATGAGTCCGGGGCATAGGAATCAGTGCTGAGCGTTCCCAACACTTTCTCGAGCAGGCATTACACACACACACTCAGGTGCGGGGGTCTACTGAGTTACCTGCACAGTCAGAGCGTGTCTCTTGAGCACATACTTCTGAGACGCCATGTGAATGAAGGTAAGGCCGATGCACAGGTTGTACAGAGGCTCGCTGGGATAGGCACGGAAGGCTTGCACATACTGCCCTGGAAAGAGAGGCCAGACCATGACATGGTGATAACAGAGCTCCCACTTCCTCACTGCTCACATGTTTTTAATGTATGCAGATCCTAACATCATCAGCTTAACCTTACAGCAATGTACACCACTATTAGTACCCTCGTGAGTATATCTCGATGATAGAGTAACTTGAGCCAAAATAGACATTTCTACAGAGAATAATACTTCTATGACCTTAAATCTGTTTTCAAAGTAAAGGGAGAATGTGTGTGGTGTGTGATGGTGTTCATGTGGGCATGCACATGTGTGCACACGGTTGCCAGGTGATGACTTCTAACCCTAAGCAGGAATACCTACTGACCTTAGACCTACCTGACCTCTAAAGAAAAATAACAAAACGTTCTCACGATTATTATTTGTACTTAGAAGCACTCTTACATAGCAGACTTTGTTTTAAAGATTTCTTTTTATATTACCTCACTGAATGTCCAAAATAATCTCTACGATAGGTTTTTACGTCTGTTTAAGGACTGCTCTGCATGGGAAAGAGGCTATTTGATTTGAAACCCAGGCAGCTCTGCTCCAGTGCAGAAGCCTGGCCCTTGACCCCATGCCGACAGTCAGGTGTCAGCACACTTACCAAGTGCGTGTTTGAAGCTCCCAGATACAAATGCGTTGTGTCCATTTAGAACGCACAGAGCATGATTTTCTGGGTTTTTCAGCATCAGACGGAGGCAGAAGCGATGATGTCTTACGTCTTGGGAGTGCATGGTGACTTGGTTGAAGATATTCCATAGCTGGGGTTTGTTGACATTTTCCATCACCATCACTCTGCAACAGCAGGACAGAAACGAGAGGGAGAGAACGTAGAAATCAGCGAGTTTAATAAAAACCTTTACTGCTGTCCACCAGTAAGGAAAAGCAAAGCTTCTTATACGATCAGAGATCTTGTTCCCTAGAAAATACTGCTTAAAGTAGCATTTATCTTGTTTTTGATGTTGAAAAACATCTCTTACTGTAAAACGTCTAGCAGCTTGCTGTACCTGCCTTCCAGCTTCCTGTCGCTAGAGAACCCTAAGCAGTGACTGATAAACACAGCGCTCCAGGCACTGTGAAAGGCTTTAGATACGATAAGCCATTTAACCCTAACGACAGTAGGATGCCCTTTCATAAATGGGATCCTGGAAGGAGAGGTTAAACCTCTCCTGATGTCACAAACCAGGAAATGTCAGGGGGCCCCAAACCTGAGAACTCCAGCTGTAAAGTTCACCTAAGAATCAGCAGTGAACTGAGCCACGGGCCACAGGAGCATCGGGAACAAAACAGCTTATTAATTTCTGATGTAGGAGCCTAAGTCAAGTAAGTACACAGGTGGTGTCGGAAAACAGACTTAAAATACGACGGAGGGGTGGAGATGGCTCAGTGGATAAGAGCACCGTCAGCTTTGGCAGAGAATCAAGTTCCCAGCACCCACATGCTGGCTGCCAGCCATGTGTGACTCCAGTTCCAGGGGATCTGGTGCCCTCTTCTGAGCTCCTGCACAGTGGTGCACAGACATACACTCAGGCACACACACATACACATGAATATTTCTGAAATATGATTTAAGACTGAAAAGTCACCTGATATAGTCATACGCCTTTCTGAAATTTTTGTCCAGAATAGCAGCAGATAGACCGAAGTACTCCAGCTCCTTCCGCTTCTGCCTGTCATCATAGAATGAGTAGTACTCCAGTGAGGAGTCCACGAGCAGTTCGGCTTCCTGGAACCGGGCTAAGTCACTCAAGGTGTAGATGGCCTTCAAGAGAAGGTTCCACCAGTCCTCTTTGGGCAAGACACTCGTGAGCACGGCAAATATTGCTAGGACGAGACAAGGGAAACCAATCAGGACATGTCAGCTGCAGAAACAGCAGTCCTGAGTCCTAACCTGCTGATAACCCGACAAAGACGAGAAGAGCGGCTGCTTGTGTAGACTCCTTCAGTCCTGTGTCCCTCAGATCTGAATGACCAACAACCTAGCATGGCAGTCAACTCTCATGCCTGCAGTCACTAACCCCACATGCCGTTGCTGGTCTCCGCTCAGATGCACGCTGCCCTTGGGGGAATGAGCATCTTCTCCATGGATGCCCACAGTCTTCTAAGTACACAGAGTGCACACAGCCTTCTGATCTTTGGAAAGTGACTGCCACACTGTACAGATTTGGGTTTTCTTGGTCTTTTTCAAATCTCAATTTTCTCTGCCTTAAAATTTCACTTTGCCTTTAACATCTTTTTCATTTGTCCATTTATATTAGTCTCCTTAAAAAGTCACATTTAAAAATAGCAAGGCAGACACGGTAGTGCACACCTGTTAGTCTCAGCACTCAGGATGATGAAGTGGGAGGGTGCTAAGAGTTTAAGGCCAGCCTGAGCTGCATGGCAAGTTTAAGACAAGCCAAAGCAATTTACAAGGAGGGAGAGCAGGGAGGAAGGAGGGAAGGCGAACAGAGAAAGAAAGAGAGAGTAAGAGGGAAGAGGAGGAAAAGAGGGGACAAAGGACTTGGGCTGGTGAACGCAGCTCAGTAGCAGAGGGCTTGCCTAGCATGCGTTGGTCCCTCAGTTCAATCCCTAACACTGAAAAAGAAAAACGGATGGAGGGGGGGAGGAAAAGAAAGGCAAAAAGGTTTGTATTGTCTGAGCTACCAACTATTCTTCTGGTAATCTATGTTAAGCAATGAAAACATGAACAGATCTATATATGAAGACGCTTACTCTACAGTACTATCCATACACCAGAATATAAATAACCTGATATAGTATAGACTGCTATCCAGTGGACTAGTGTGCATTCTCTACACCAGCTAGAGAGAGAGCAAACTACCCTAAGAAAACTCTAGGTGAAAA
The DNA here is from genome assembly GCF_000317375.1 of Microtus ochrogaster. NCBI lineage: Eukaryota > Metazoa > Chordata > Mammalia > Rodentia > Cricetidae > Microtus > Microtus ochrogaster. The sequence continues at coordinate 4,293,333 of NW_004949106.1, read as the reverse complement.
TACAGAGTGCAGAGCTGCATGCAGGAGAGAGGACCTTTGGTGGAACCTGCCCCGCATGTGCAAGGCGGGGGTGACCCCAGCCCTACACAGCTGCATGTTACATAAAGACATCTGGTCAGATGCCACCACCACTAAGATGAAATTAGTAATCTTACCAAACTAAGAAAAGCCAGCAGACCTGAAATGAGGAAGGAAAAAGCTAGGTTTTACATGCAGAAAAATAATTTAGGGAAACATGTCCAAACTACATGCCATGAGAAGCTTCTGGAATAAACCCAGAATCCATGAACTGAGGAGACAGCAGGGCTCACAAGCAGCTAGAGCCTAGGTCGTGGGTATCTGAGCGCTCCTGACTCCATCTTCTTGGACTCTAGTGCTGGTCCTAACAGTTAATCAATGCTGTGTTAGCTAAAATGCAGTCCCCCCCCCTGCCCCAGACTGCCGTCTCCGGTCTCTAACGGTCTTTCTCTGCGTAACCACTGCACTCAACACCCCAGCACTCTATGTCTTTAACGTCCCGTGACTTGGAGGGCCGCTGACATTCACCTGCAGAGTTCCTGTGATCGCTACCTTAGTCATAAAAGGATTTAACACAGCAGAAGCAGTGTGGTCACAGTCATGGGACACCTAATCTTCACCGGATAATTTTCTCGGTAAAAGGTCAAAACTGTTTCACTTTATGTTTTTCAGAGAAGCATCCAGTGGATACTTTGCTTTACTATTTAAAAGTATCTGCAGTTGTCTTCTTACAATGAGTTGGTTACTCCTGGCAGACTGAGATTACAATTCATTCCCTCTGGGTGGTTATCAGGCTTTACCTCAGTCTTTCTCAATTCAGTCAAGTTTTATGTAAAACAAATGAAGCAATTACCTTTTGCATCATAATTTGATGTTTCCTGCTCATTGTTGTCTGATATTTTATCTCTTGACACTTTAATAAGGTAGAGATGCCTTTCTCCAGATTTGGAACTGGATATCAAACAAACTTGGGCTCTGTTCATTGCGACCTGAATAAAAGATGATGAGCTGCTTCTTAGCCAATAACTTAGTAAGATTGACGACCCACGAGTACCATAAACCAGGCTGAAAGCATGCCAGCAAATGACTCCACATTTTAAATGCCTACAAGTAGAATAAATTGATCTATTTTTCTTATCAAAGGAATTTCTGTCAGTACAGAAACATTATCAGGGGACACTGTCAGTTCACTATGACATGCAGAGCAGGAGAGGGAGAGGAAATGCATGTCGCTTCCCTGCAAAAATAGACTCACACGCCTTTAATCCCAGCACTTGGGAGGCAGAGGCAGGCGGATCTCTGTGAGTTCAAGGCCAGCCTGGTCTACAGAGCAAGTTCCAGGACAGGCTCCAAAACTACACAGAGAAACCCTGTCTCAAAAACAACAACAACAAAAAGACTCAGAATGGATGTGCAAACATGCACAACATTTTCACAAAATGACCCATTTTAGTACATACATACATACATGCATGCATACATACATACTACTGTCTATGGGGCTAATAATCGGTAATTCTTGAGTTCCCTTATTTCAAGATAAGTTAACTTAAAGATTTTTTTCAGTCTTTCTACAATCAAGCTTATATTATCAATCTTGGGGCTGCATATAGCTCAATAGGAGAGTACTTACCTAACACATGCAAGGCTCTGGAGTAAATCCCTG
>NW_004949106.1:4282562-4291546 GCF_000317375.1 Microtus ochrogaster | reverse complement strand
GATTACAAAGCTGTCATTCTGTTTAAACATTTTTAAAATGAGCATTCTGAATGTTCCCCACCTTCAGAAGCATGGCCAGCATGGTTAGTAAGGTGTCCAGGTAACCGTACATTTTCCCTTGAGAGAATAACAGCGTAGACCGGTGAAGCAGCAGCTTCAGTTCCTAGAGAAGCAAGCACACGACAGGGACTGCTGAGACGAAGCTCACGAAAATGGTTTGATTTGAAGAAATAAGGTTTTTTTTTTTTTTTAGAAATTAGACTCTACGAACATTTGTTTTATGATAAAATCAAAACCTATTACTTTAGAAGCTATAATTTATACTTAATAAAAATGACTAAAACTTAAGGCGAAACTGTTTTTCAAAACCACTCAGTTTGGAGGCTAGGGAAATGGAGACCCCAGAACCCAGCACGGGGCAGAGGCAGAAGCTCGCTGGCCAGCCATAGCGATGAGAGCTTCACATTTAGTGAGACTGTGTCAACACACACACGTATGTGGGGAGACCTAGGAAAGATACCTGACATCTGCCTCTGACCTCCAAACACGCACATCCACACTACTACATACGACACACACGTCATCTGCCTGACCTCCAACATGCAACATCCACACTACTACATACAACACACGTCACCTGCCTCTGACCTCCAAGCAGACACACACTCATGCTACTAGTACATACAACACACATGTCAAAACAAATCCCACTAAATGAACACACTAAACAATAGCTGTAAAAACTGAGGCAGAGGCTCTTAAGCTGGGCGAACCGAGCAGAAAGCCCAGAGGCGTGACCAACCTGCTGTGCGGCATTCGCATCCTGGGCTAACGTGTCCGGGTCATACATCGGCTCCAGAGCTTCCAGGGCTTTCTCAGGACGACCCAGCTGCTGCTGGAGGATGGAAAGTGAGATTCTTGCATCCAAGTGGAGTGGGGCCAGATCAACCACTTTGCTATAGCTCTCGGCAGCGCGCTCCATGTAGCCCAAGGCCTTCAAACATTCTAGGATGGTAAAATAAAGATGTTTAATTCTCAAGTTGTAAACTGGACAAAACTATTGCTTTTCAAATCTAATTAGTAATTTATTTTCTTTTATTTTACTTTCTGAGACAGAGTCTCACTATGTAGTATAGACTGACCTCAAATTTGCAACCTTCTCGCCCCAGCCTCCGAGCCTGAGTACCCATTCACAAAAGAATGTTAGAGCAACAGAAGAAAACTATAATATGAATATATATTGTTCGTACTTATTTTTCCTTGTCTAAAAATTTATTCTTTATTATAATTTATTTATTATAAACGATATATCCTGACTATAGCCTCCCTCCTACTCTGTTAACTGATCGATCAACTGGCCATTCTAGTGATCTCTTCCCTGGTGGTAAAGATCAAAGCCAGAGCCTTATGCATACAAGGCAAGCACTCTATGGGGTGAGCTAGACGCCAGGCCTGGCCTCAGAACTGAACTGCCTCAAGGATGCAGTCAGAGTCTAGATTCAACTTGATGAGTCTTTCCTGACTGGGTGCTGTTTTTAGCAATCCCCATGTCCTCAGTGGCATTTTGAATGTTATATAGTAACAAACACGCCGGTCATACCACAGGAAACATCTTAACATGCCGAGAGCTCAAGACCGGAGAGCCGACTTAATCGACAGACTTGCTTGTTACGGCACAGTGACTGCTGACAGCATTAACTGTCTATGTATCTTAGATTAGGATTTTATAAAATCCAGGGTACTGGCAACAGTAAGCTAGCTCCCTCCTCTCACACGGCATCACGAGCCCATGGAGAGGTGCCTCCCCAATCCTCACCTCTCTCTACTCCCCCATAACCAGTTCACTCACACTGTTACTGGGTTCCCTAGTTTTGGACACCCCCAATATCAACCACCTCCCACTTTCCCATTCCACTCAACAGGCGTCCTCAGCAGGAAATCCCTCGCCATCCACCCCGCTCAGTCCTCTGGACTCGGAGGCACGCTCTGACAAGTCTTTCTTCTCTCCCGTCCAATCTGCTCTAGCAGCTCCACCACATCCCCTCGGATGACCTCCAAAGTGTCCTCCTCAGATGTCTCCTGGCCACTGCGGCCGGCTAGCTCTCGAGAACAAACTAGAACGCAAGCATCAATGGACCATCATGATGGCATCCCCTACTCGTCGTCCCAGTTAGCTCACGCGACACCACAGCTATCAAACCCTTCAATGGGCTTCCCTGATGTTTAGATGACCAAAGCTTCAATTTCCACCGCAACTCAGCTGACTGACACAATTCACTAACTTCAAGCTGCATGGCTTCAAAATGGAAAAAGCAGTGATCAACATGATCAGGATGAGAAAGGATTTCCAAGCGCCTACTGCTGATCACGGGGCAGCCCCAGTGCACCACGGCTCCTTTACAAACCCCACAAAGGTGGCTTGGTTTAAAGGTATTATCACATTCATGTCTACTCTTCAAAATAGAAAAATGTTCTCTTTTTTGCTTATTTGTTTTTGGTTTTAGAGACAAGGTTTCTCTGTAGCTTTGGAGCCTGTCCTGGAACTAGCTCTTGTAGACCAGGCTGGCCTTGAACTCACAGAGATCCTCCTGCCTCTGCCTCCCAAGTGCTGGGACTAAGAGGCATGTGCCACCACCACTTGGCGAAAAAATGTTCTCTTAATAATGAGATTTTTCCTAGATTCCACCTGTGATATAAGCTGTGTTCTTAGAGGCCAACTATTTCTTCTCCAGTTACAGAGGACTTGCTCCTCTCAATACTTGTTACAGCTTTCTAACATTAAATGAAAACTGTTCTGTTAATGTCTTTTTGTTTGTTTTTCTTTTGGGATTTTGTTTTGCTTGTCTGTTTGAGACAGGGTCTCACGATGTAGCCCTGGCTGGCCTAGAGTCAACTTGTAGACCAGGCTGGCCTCAAACGCAGAGAAGTCCGCCTGCCTTTGTTCCCCAGGTGTGCACCACCAGGCCCAGCCTTTAATCTTTTTTACTTAGGACATCCTAGCAGATTATCTTCTATTTTTGTATGTCTAGGAGATTTGGTTGCTTTCTTAAGTGGTTTTCTCTACTCTGAATAACTTATTTTCAGACTACTATGCAGTTAATCACAATAAAATAAAATGATTAATAGGTTAATCATGAGTACGGGGGGTCAAATAGCATGGAAAAGCACATCAACTATTTTCTTTCCGAATAACATTAAACATACATTTATAAAAACTAAAAATAATGTTGTTCCCATCTGATAATACAGTTCTATAATGCGTGATTACGGCAAGTGAAGGACAGGTGTTTAAGGGGCATGTCAGCTTTCTTATGTTATCACCCTCGGATTTCCCGCAAAGTCAACGTCATTAGGCAAATTTACTGTCCTCTAGAGAGAACACTGTGGCTTTGATGTCACCCACGTCAGGAGCGGTGGCTCAAGGGTGCTGACACTTGGTAATCTAGCAAGGCGACCGCAGTACAAACCAGTCTCCTAGCTACACAAACTCGGAACTACAGGCACGGATATTCTACGTTATAATGTACCGTGTTGGGAATGGAGGCTGAAACAGCTTCCTCCACAGCTGAAGCGTTACCTGCATGCCGAAGCCAAACCACTGCAAGGTTGTATCTTTCAGAGCAGACCAGTGCGCTGAGCAGGGGAAGTGCAGAATTGTATTCACCCACATCCAGAAAAGCTTCAGCCACATCCAGATAGAGGTCACCCATATCTTCAGGATTCTGTTCCACCAGTGTGGTCAAGAGAGGCTAAACGCCAAATAAAACCAGAGGTTAAGCACTCATTGTAAATAACCACGTTATCAGCTACATGACATAAGCCAAAAAAGCAGCAAGGACTAACAAAAACAGCTTAGTGCTCATTTCTCTGTGTCTGTTAAAAAGATCCAGACTCCTCACTCATTCACTCATCGCTGCGTGGGCCTATTAAAGGGCCAGCGGCTAGGAAGTGAGCTCACTGAGGAGTGTGTTCTCTAAATAGCCCATCAAGTCTGTGCCTTGGGCTCCCTGCAATTGTTGGGAGTCTGAAGAGCCACTCCCTCGGCTCCTACTCAGACAGCACCTTCTCAGGGGATCCCTACGGCTTTCTCCCCTCCATTCTGTAGATTTCTTTTTCTTCAGAACACTTTTCACCACCCAATAACTTACATATTTTATGAATGTATTTAATCGCTTACAACAAATGATCTACCAGAGAAGGGAAGGTTTGTTTTACTCAATACCTTATCCAAAGGTCAACAAAGCAGATGCCCAATACATTTTTTATTCAATGAAATACTTGTTCCAAAGTCAGAAACAGAGAGCAGATATGGCAATTATAGACTGCCTAGGGGCTAACCACAACTTCTAATCTTGTTCTCATTTTAAGAGAAAATTATTCCAGGGCTGGAGAAATGGCTCAGCGGTTAAGAGCACTGACTGCTCTTCTAGAGGATCTGGGTTCAATTCCCAGCACCCACATGGTAGCTCACAATTGTCTGAAAATCCAGTTCCAGGGGATCTGACACCTTCAGACCAATGTACATAAAATAAAGATAAATAAATCATAAAAAATTTAAAAAGAAAATTATTCCAAGTCCAATTCCAAAACGCTCTGCTTTTATGAGTCCTTCCTATGGAAGTAATGTGACATTTACTGTGCCCTCCCCGTCACTAAGAAATGTGAAAATCTAAGGTCTCGTTGTAATTTCTAGTCATCTGACGGAGACCATGGGCTCGACAGGAAGGATCTTACAGTACTTCTGCAGAGGGTGTGGCCCCCGTGCTACTTACGTTGAGTGGCTCGAGGATGTTGAGATGCACCAGGCAGACCATCAGCTTCACCGTGATGTCTATGGGCACACTCTCAGGGATAGAACAGGTGACGGTCTCAGCAGCTGGGGAGCAACAGACAAGGCGCTCATTCCTACCTGCAAGCTCGCAAGCAAAGCCGCCTAAGGCAGCTTCAGCCTGTACACAGATGCCGTTTCCACAGCTCTAGGGGAGCCCCAGTCAGTGCTCACTCGACAGCACGGTCAGCGGCTTCTTACCTCTTCCAGTCTGTCTTTGTCTGTGCTCATCCCGCCTTTTTCCTAGTATCGACCTTAGCCCATGCCTTTTACCAGACTTCAGAGGATTAAAGATAAAAAATGACCAGGACGTATGAAACCTCTCTTTCTAAATTCCTGAGTTCAAAAGCTTCACTTTAGACTTTACTCTAGAGAGGTTATAAAAAGGGTCACTTTTCTGCTTTCTAAAACTTCATTATAGCAAGACAACTTTTCAAGTTCTAGGAAACTAAAGGAGTTCTAATCTATATTTATTTCATATTTACTTCAAATTACAAGTCAGTTTGCTTCCATTTCCTAAACTGCATGATATTAATGATATACCTTTAATAGTAGGCTCAAATGTAAGTTACTGGCAAATTAAGTAATCTCATCTGTTTTACAGAATTTGCCATTAATTAATAGTCTGAGTTACCCAATCATAGGAACATGGTTTCACTGTGAGACTGTAGTTATGGGTAAGCAACATCATACCTAGCCCCCCAAAATATAATTTTTAGAAGAAAGAAAGTATAAACCAAAAAACATGGCTAATCTAGGCATGGTGACACAATTCTGGTACCTGGAAGGCAGAGGCATGAGGATGTTGAGTTTGAGGCTAGCAAGAGCTACATAGCAAGAACCTGTCTTATAAAAAGACAGAAAAAAAGAAAATAAAGGGAGAAGGAAGGAAGGAAAAAAGATAAAGAATGACTGTAAACTTTTTTTCTTCTAATGATAAATAGGAGCTGAATGTGGTGATGCACAACTCCCAGCATCTGAAGACTGAGGCAGGAGGATTGCCATGAGTTTGAGGCCAGCCAGGACTACATGGTAAGTTTCATGTTGGGCTACAGAGTAAGATCCTAACCAAAAAAGAGTCAAAAAAAAACAAACAAAAGTAAGAAATGTCAAGTTCAAGTGAAACTATTAATAAATAAACTTCAAAACATTTTTTAAATTGCTTGCAAACGAAGGGCTAGCAGTATATGTCAGTGTAGAATGCTTGTCCTTCATGCACAAGGCTCTGGGTTTGAGCCTTAGCATTGCAAAAAAGGGGGAAAAAAGATTCCATAAAAGCCAGTATAAGAAAACCGAATCCTGCCGTGCACATGCTCTGAGGACATAACCAAGGGGACCCACACCTAATGAGAGGGTTATGCTCATGTCCTACGTGAAATTAACTACAACCTTTATTCTCTTCTGAGGTGCCTTCTTCCAAAGTTTCCTTTTCTAGGATGATTCCAGAAAAATCTGTAATTACCTAAAGAAATTTAAAAAAAAGAGAAATAAAAGTTATATATAGAAAACCTTTTTGTGAATAGTTATTTCAAATAGTTCTTACAACATAAAATGGTATTAAGAAGAACCTTTTTAAAATGAGAAATCCTAGCTGTAGAACACTGACATCATCATATCACACCAACTACAACCAAAGATGCATCAGTTCGACAGCAAACCAACCTGCTTTCTCCAGCAGGAGTCGCTCCGCTGAGTCCCGCTACCACTGAGTGCAGACACTCTTGGGCTTTACAGCGTCAATATCACTTATCATATAATTACATTTTATACTTCACACAGAATCCAGAAATCTATTATTTCCACTTAGTTTAAATGCATACTTTAGTAAATAATTAAAATGACAAGATGCTAATTTCAAAGCATTTCTGCAACATAAACACAGGTTTTTTTTTGGTTTTTTTTTTTTTCATAAACACAGGTTTTAAACCTACAAGAGACGCACGAGAACGTTCCTACCTCCAAAGCCTTGTCATACTGCTTGTTGGAAATGTACAGTTCAGCTGCTATGTTCACATCCTCCATGGAGACTAAGCCTTGGTGTTTTGAGAAAGCTTCTTCAATTATGTTTATAGCTGAAGTGCTGTCGTTGGCTTCGTAGTAACTCCTAAAACAGTGAGGGGCAAGTCAATGAATGCTTAACTCTGACTATAAAACTCAACTCTTGCTTAGGACCTTCAACAACTAAGTGACTTCAGTTTCTTAAAACTTAGGGGAGAAAGGACTTTAAAATTCAGTAGCTGGGCTGGAGAGACGGCTCAGAGGTTACGAGTGTGGACTGCTCTCCAGAGGTCCTGAGTTCAGATCTCAGCACCCACAGCCATCTGTAATGAGATCGACGCCCTCTTCTGGCCTGCAGTGATACATGTAGGCAGAACACTGTACACGTAATAAATAATGCGTTTCTCCTCCCCCAGCAACAGACACTGCATTGTTTTGGTTTTCCCGTGTTTCCAGGGAACCTAAATCAGCTGACCGAGTCGGGGTGCTTCCTTGACTTCTGCCGCTTACTAAAAGTGCTCATTTGTGAGTGACACACAAAGATACTCTCTGGCTTTGTGTAATTTTACTTTTGCTTGGGATGTTTTATAAATTTGAATAGATTCATCCTCTTGTTCTTTTTATTAAGTTCAATTATAAAAAGGTCTGTATTACTCTGAATTCTGAAACATACAATACACTACACGTACAAATCTTCAAACTTGTCAGTCATAGGCTGGCACCAAGTGCTAGAAAGAGAGAGGGAAAGGTTTCTACAATAAACATGGCACCAGTCCCCACTGTCCCTCACCTTTATTATAAGCTCTGTTCTGCACAGCCGAGCAGTGACAGGAGGTAGAGCCAATGTGAGGAGAACTGTAAGAGTTCCTAGGTGCGTAAAACATAGTAATACTAATCTTCTAAATGCAGAAATACACACTCACAGCAACTAGGAATATGATTTCCCTTGTTTTGTTAAAAGGGCATTGGAGAAAAAGGAGCTAGCCCAAAGAGCAGAATTACGTGATTCCAACAGGCTGTGTAGTGTCTGGGGAACACCAGACGGTAAATTAGCGCACAGGTACAGCCTCCATCAAATAAAAGTCAGTCTCTTCATGGCGTCCTGAGTCAGCTCCAGTTTCTTCATCTCTGGGTCTCCTCCTTAGCTCCTTTGACAATGAATTATTGCTAACAGAAAAAAGCTGTCTAAGAGTCACCAGTGCTGGGTTCTCATTCTTTGCGGCAAAAAAGTCTGGCACGTGGCAGGCCAGTCTTTCATTTGGCAAATGTTCAAAGGCTTGGAAGCCAGATTATTTAGTACTCACAAGAACTTGTACAAGCAGCCCTCCTGTGCAACACCTCTGCCTGCTGCAGTCAGCTGGGTGCGTGTACAGTCAAGCAAGTGTCCTGGAGGAATCCCCTACTTCCCAGCTTAGCTTACGCATAACTGGATTGCTTATCATTAAAATCAGATACATCAGGGAAGGGACAGGCACAGTAAAAAGTGAATACATCACCTAATCTACCATCAAAACAGAGGACTATCCAACTATGGTCTTTAACGACCAAAACAAGCAAACTCCTTCTCCTGAACCCCAAAGGGAAAAGCCTAGGCAATTAGATACTTCCTCACTCATGTGGCCTGCAGAGTTTCTTTCTGGTCTGCACATTTTTTTTTTCTTTTGAATAAAGTTCCCTTGCCACTCTGGACTCTTTCAGTTCTTTGGATTGGAGACTAAGAAGTTAGAAACACCTGACGCAGGCCCCGCTGTGCAGACACTACCTACCCTTCTGCCAAAGATCTCCAGGTAGCTAACCCTGAGCGCCAAACCCCAGTCTTCGCTCCTCGGGACCTGTCTGCCTTATTTCACAAGGACGCCCACACCCCCTCACTGACATGATCTCTTCAGTGAGTCTGGAGTGTCATCTTCTTCCCTGCACTGAGCATTGTCTTTTCGTCTGCTGGCTAAGTTCTCTTTTCCCTGATGTCTAAACGCTGGAATAACTCAGAGATAGTCCTTCCACAGCGCTTTCTTTACCATCTTCTCCTTTCCTCCTGTAAACGTGAGCACGTGCACACAAGCCTGTGCACACGCACGCATACACCCTAGATCCCCATCTTCCTTCCCTCCAGTACACATGAGCCCCCACACACAAGCCTGTGCACACGCACACACAC
>NW_004949106.1:4280977-4282377 GCF_000317375.1 Microtus ochrogaster | reverse complement strand
TCCCTCCAGTACACATGAGCCCCCACACACAAGCCTGTGCACACGCACACACACCCTAGATCCCCATCTTCCTTCCCTCCAGTACACATGAGCCCACCCCCTCCATATCTACCACATCAGTCTTTAGTTTCATCAAGAATCTCATCACCTCTTACGCCTTCTGCTGCTTCTGCCCTGATTAAGCTATGACTTTCCCTCCCAAGCATCATTTCCGTAATTGTCTGTCATCCTGTCTCTGCCCTTACCACTCTCGAAAGAGCAACCAAAACTGATGCACTTAAAACTTAAGTCAAATCATCATTTTCTGCTCAGACCCTGCAGTGACTTGGAGAGTCATTTAGAGTAAAAGGCAGAGTCCTTCCCAGAGCCCACAAGGGCCGCTCTTCCTCCTGAGACTTCTCTGCTGTGCTGCTGTGCCTACCCTACTGCACTGCCCTCCCTTAGTCCCCAGCGCGCTGGAGCCTCTTCCCTCAGCAGCAGCTCCCTTCGGTGACAGCACACTCCAATCCCCTCTCCCTGCTTTCCTCCTCACCTATCACGTGATATAGTAATATCCGGCTGTTATCTGATTACTGCCCATCTCCCCTCACAGGGCTATAAGACTGTATGAGGGCAGAGAACTTTTCATAGTTGTTCAATGCCTATGGAAGATACAGTCAATGAATGTTTCTGGAGAGTAACTGAGGACCACAACAATGCCTAATCAATCAACTGGCCATTGTCCCTCTGCACATACAATACAGTGCAAAACAAGGGGATCATCACAAGAACACCTGAGAACTAGACCACGCCCTGCAGTCGCTGCAAACTTAATGACAGGTCATCCGGGCAGACCCTCCGTGCTCATGACATATACACCATCAGCCATCAGTTCAGAGCTGCTTCCCTGACTAAAGTGGAAATGTCTGTCTACTGTCCTGGGGGAGGGAGGGGCGGCCCAAAGCTAACGGGATAATCCTAATACCAAAATCAAGACAGTGAACCCAAGGATGAAATGCCACACCATGGTCTGTCTTCAAACAGAAGGACAGCAGGAAATATCACTTAGCCACATGGCTCCTGCTTTGTCTGCTTCACAACACAGTGGGAGAAGTACATGCTGTAGGAGTATTCTAAAGAAAGAGCCTGTGACAGGAACGGTCAACATGAGACATTCTGTTCTAGTACTGACTCAAGAGGTTTAGAGACAGTACAGACCACAAAGATTTCATTGACACATTGCAATAAAAAAAAATTTTTTAAAAAAAAAATCGCAAACACATACAACTTCAACTAAGTCAAAGAACCCTGTGAGTCTAATCCCCTTGCAGATACACCTCACTTTCCAGCGTCTGAGCCCCGTGCAGATACACCTCACTTTCCAGCGTCTGAGCCCCGTGCAGATACACCTCACTTTCCAG
>NW_004949106.1:4278348-4280105 GCF_000317375.1 Microtus ochrogaster | reverse complement strand
ACACAGTCAACTTGGAAAACAAAAAGCACTAAATAAAAAAACACTATAACTGGACAAATAAAAAGCACAGAAGACAAAAATTTTCTTTGGACCTTAATGTAAAATATATTCTATTTCAAATAGCCTTGATTTGCAAACAACTAATAAAGACATATATGTATATACATTTCACTTCAGACTTACTTTGCCATATCTCTGGCCAACTGCATAAAGCGTTCTCCATCAGACGGAGACAGAAGATTTAAAATACGCCTATAGCCATCCATGGCCATTTTATGATCACCCATCTGCTCGTACAGGCTTGATCTCTCCCACAGGTAACGGACATTAGTAGGTTCATATTTAAGAGCTATAAAAAAAAAGAGGAATAAAAAAGTTACATATTTATCAAAAGATGTGTGACTTACCTCAAAAATGTAATAAACATAATAATAAAATTATTCTGGAATAAATCTATCTTCACAAGAATTCTTGAACAGCCTCGGTCTAAGGCCAGACTTGGCTTTCTACAGTAATCTGGTCACTCAAACCATAAACGCTAACAGCCTGAAGGCAGCACCGACCTCAGTGGGAAACCTGAAATTCTGTGCTATAGTCAATGCAATACAAAGCAAGTCACAAATAAGCATGAGAACCAGGGAGATGCTGTAACAGACTATGAGGAACAAATCCATTTGGCCGTGGAGCATCGCTCAGCTATCACGTCCTAACAGTTCTGGCAGCACAGCCTGCACACCCAAGCCTCGGGAAATCACAGATGAGAGGGCAGGGTGTCTGCTGTGAGACAGTACCCCAGACACGACATGGAAAATGCACCCGTGAGCCTCAACAATACGGTTTTCCGAACAAGACAGGGTGTCTGCTGTGAGACAGTACCCCAGACACGACATGGAAAATGCACCCGTGAGCCTCAACAATACGGTTTCCCGAACAAGACCAGCATAATGGCAGCAGCTGATACGCCCACATGGCTCAGGAAAATTCCACACAGCCCCGCCCCTAGAAGATCTACAGGGGATCAGTGGGTACTGAGGGAGGAGGGAGGTATTTTCCTATCCCAAGTGGTTAGCCCTGAACCCATGGCCATCTAAGTAAAGCTAAATGGACTTAGAGAGGTGAGCATGAGTTTGGAGGGCGGCATGAGGGGAACTGGAGGGAAGAGGGAAGGCAGATGCAGTTCTCATATATAAAGTTCTCAAAAAAGTTAAATTAAAAAAAAAGAAAGATATACGGTTGGAGTAACAATATAACAAGAGAATAAATGCATATAACAACTAATGAAACAAAACAAGAAAAATAATTTCTTTCCATCTACACAAGAAAAATGGCATTACCTTTTGTATAGCAAAAAATAGCCTGCTTAATATTGTCTTGTTCCAGAGACATTTCTGCCAGCCTAACCCACTCTTCTGTGTCACTGGGGTTTAAATGTGCAGCAATCAACTCAAACTGCAGTGACTTCTCCATGTCACCTTGGTCCTCGTATATCATGGCAAGCGTAGAGAATGGCTCGTAAGCCAAAGGAGCTAAAAGAATAAAAATAAAACAAATTTCATTGGCTAACGGAAGAGGCTTAAGCTGGTATGGACACTACCATTCAAACTGCAGACTTTTTCCGCTATCTAAGCTCTGATCACTCCAACAGGGCTCTAAAAACGATTCACCACAACTTCGATAACACAGAGCTATACTACACTTTGCTTTCAAACACGCTCAGCCTTCGTCTGTATTCAAGGTGGACTCTTGCTACCTGGCTC
>NW_004949106.1:4270561-4277452 GCF_000317375.1 Microtus ochrogaster | reverse complement strand
TAATAATAATAATAATAATAATAATAATAATAATAATAATAATGCTATAAAAGGTAAAAACCTAAAATGAAAAGCTGAAAGGAGGGAGGGGCCAGAAAGATTTAGAAGACATTACTGATCTTCACTGGCTCACACCAAGGCTTCCGTTTCCCAGTAACTCCTATCAGTGTGAAAAGTGGCGGGCTCCTATTACCACAGCCACCCCTCACTTCTGGATGGATTGTCATAAATTGCACAATCAAACGCATCCCCACTTGCTAAAAACGTCAATCAATTAGCTATTATCAATAAAGTCCTGCAGAAAACACCTTGTCTTATGATTTCCATGCACATCAATATCGCCTCTTCATGTTCTCCTCGAGCAAAGCGAATATTGGCTTCGCCCATGAGACCTCTCAGGGCTCTGGGAAGTTTACTCCGAGGCCTCTTCTCCTGTTCAGAGGAAAACAACATGGAGATTAAGATAAAGCTCAGAGTTCAATCCAAATCCACACAGAAAACATAATGGGAACTTCCCTCTAAAAATTCTAAATCTTCTAAACTCAGAACAAGGCACTCAGTCATAATTCTAATGCCTTAATTTTATATCTAATTACACAAAACAAGCTAAAATTCAAATGCAGGAAAGTTCAAAATTATTTTGATATTCTCCAAAGAGGAATACCAAAAATAAGTAAATAAAAACCAAAAAGAAACAAAACAAAAACCTTCTTACAGTTGAAAGTCCATAGTACAATTAAATACAAACTGTCAAACGGCCAGGAATTACTGAGCTGCTGACCAATACAACAGTATCATCATGCAACAAAATGGATTCTGTGTCATTCCATACGAGAACACTTACTAGATCCCCTGTCATTCTGTACTAAAACACTTACTAGATCCATGTCATTCCATACAGAACACTTACTAGATAGATCCCGTGTCATTCCATACAGAACACTTACTAGATCCCATGTCATTCCATATGAGAACACTTACTAGATCCTGTGTCATTCCGTACTAGAACACTTACTAGCTCCTGTCATTCCATACGAGAACACTTACTAGATCCTGTGTCATTCCATACAGAACACTTACTAGAAAGTCCTTCTTGGAAATTCATCAGAAACAAAACTCGGTAAACAACAAAAACCCACTGAGTTATAGGTTTTTCAGTAGCAAAACTACAAAACATTTGACATAACAATAGTTTTACATAAAATTTCTCCAAAATGAAGCATAAGAAATAAATGACAATTCACAGTAGCCTCAAAGAAAAGAAAATCTCTAGAAATACACCTAACTAAGGTAGTAAAAGACCTCTACAATGACACTTTGACCTCTGAAGAGATTAAGGAAGACACAAGAAGATTGAAGGACCTCCAATTTATGGATTGGCAAAATATTGTAAAAATAACCATTCTACCAAAGGCAATTTTATAGATTCAATGTTATCCCAATTGAAATACCCTAATGGTTCGTCACAGAAATAGGGGGAAATATCAACACCACCACATCCTTATATGGAACACAAAAAACCCTGGATAGCCAAAGCAATTCCGAGAAAAAAAAAGCCAATGCTGAAGGGATTACCCTGCTGTATTTCAAGACATATTATAGAGTTATAACAACAGAACAGTATGACACTGACACACACAGACATGCAGACCAACTGATCAAACACAATACCCAAACATGAGTACGCAGAACTACAGCTGCCTGACTATAACAAAGATGCTGAGAAAACTGGATGTCCACACATACAATAAAATTAACCCCAAATCTACCACCCAGGCAAAACTAACTCCAGATGATCACAGACCTCAACTGAGACTGCCGGAAGAAACATGGCAGGTGTGAGAAAGACTTCCTCAAACAGGTCCACTTTTCAAGGAATTAAGACCAGCAACTGACAAGCGGGACCTCAGAAAACCAGAAGGCCTTAACACAGGAAACAGGGACCTCATGAAACCAGGCCTTTATGTACAGGAAACAAGGGCCTCATAAAACTCAAAGGCTGTAGTACAGGAAATCATCAACCCAGTGAAAAGGAATCCCATGGAGTGGGAGAGACTGTCAAATAACTCATCTGACAGAGGATTAAGAACCAGATATATAAAGAACTCAAAAAAAGTCATGGCCTGGAGGGATGGCTCAGCCGTTAAAGGCTAGGCTCACAACCAAAAAAAGTCAAGAAAACAAATGACTTAATTAAAAGAAATAGGTTTGAAACCTGTTCTCAAAAGGAATAAAAGTGGCTAAGAAATATCTCAAGAAGTGTTTATCATCCTTATCTACTAGAAAAATGCAAATAAAGACAATTTGAAATTTTATCACAGGTTAACAAAACAGCAAATGTCAAGGTTGGGGGAGGAGCAAGGGCAAGAAGGAGCCACTGTTGGTGGGAACTAAACTGGACTAGCCACTCCACAAGCACTGTGGAGACTCCTCAGAAAGCTAAAAACACATCTAGCATATAACTCAGCTAGACCACGCCTCGGCATATACCCCAGGGACCCTACTCCACAGGTAATCCCTCACCTCTATTCACAACAGGTAAGAAATAATGCGAATGGCCTGGAACAGGTGGATTGATATTCAGAATGCGGTGTATGCGCACTATGGAACACTATTCGGCTAGGAAGGAAATGAAATCATGTCATATGCAGGTAAATGGATGAAACGAGAAGATATTATGCTGAGCAGTAGCCCAGACCCAGAAAAACCAACGCCACATGTTCTCTCTTATTTACGGATCCCAGCTCCAAGTCTACAGACGTGCTACAGCATGGAGTAACTCGGACACGTGAAATTTACCTGGCAGGAGAGAAGGGCACTACGCCTAGCGAAGGGAATAGCGGGGCGCAGGTGCTATGAAAGGGAAACAGGAAAAGCAGGTGAGGAAGACTTACCAGGGAAGAGGGGTAGGTGGCACAAAAGATGCTTTAAAAAGCCATACGATTCACAGTGATATGTTTACTTAAAACGTGTGTGTGTGTGTGTGTGTGTGTGTGTGTGTGTGTGTGAGTATTCAATGAAGTTATGCCACTAAGGGTGATAATGCTCCCCCCAAGAGTGATAGTTTATCTAACAAAAACCCCAATGCCAGGGGCTGGAGAGATGGCTCAGTGGTTAAGAGCATTGCCTGCTCTTCCAAAGGTCCTGAGTTCAATTCCCAGCAACCACATGGTGGCTCATAGCCATCTGTAATAAGGTCTGGTGCCCTCTTCTGGCCTGCAGGGATACACACAGATAGAATATTGTATACATAATAAATAAATAAATAAATAAAAAAAAAAAACAATGCCAGTATAGAAGTGTCCTTTTGAGTCCTTGGTCAGAAGAGTACAAAACGCCCCACCCCCACGCCACCCCTAAAAAACAATACAGGCTTTTTCTTTGGCCCTTGATTGCCTACAAGAAATTGAAGGTAAGACTCTCTTGCTGAAGACAAACCACACATCCAACAGATGGAGACAAGCTCTCATAATATCCAATAACCAGTCATATTCAGTGTGCAACCTACAAACCATGACTATGACCAGAACACCACAATACTCTGGAAAGTGCAATAATGACACCTATATATTCTGGGGTAACCAGCAGCCACCTTACTGGACTAATCCCATCCAACCAGAGGGAATGCATGCCTGCTTCTGTAACTTGGGCAGCTCCTCATGACTGGTGGAGCCATGGAATCTAGAAGAGCTTACTTTCCTAAACCAGCACCACTTCAGGTTCTAAATATTCCTCCTTACATCCACAGGTTAGAGCAGCTCTCACCCTCAACAAAGCTTCTTTCTGCAGCACACGGAACGGTGACAGAAAGCCACAGCTGGTCAAAATGGCAGTCTACAGCACAACTCCTACAGCTAAGGCTTGGGGAACACTGCAGACAGGGAGTGGGAAGTTTTAAAAGCCAGAGAACCAGGAGGTCTGCTGAGAAACAGTGTCTTCTACATATGGCAGTGTATGGTTACCTAAGTAAAACCTCAAAAATAACAGTGCCAATTGACAGGCCAGTGTGGATGGGGGAGGGGGGGATCTCACAGGGCCCCAGCCCTAGATGAAGAGCTACAGCAATCAGTGCTGCTGAGAAAGGGAGGGAGAATCAGATTAGTGACCCTGACAGGTTACCGCTCCCGAGCAGTCAGCCCTAAACACATAGACACAAGAGCAACATTAAATGAACACAGCACGTTGTACTAATATATTCTCTCTCTCTCTCTCTCTCTCTCTCTCTCTCTCTCTCTCTCTCTCTCTCACACACACACACACACGTAACAAGAATAATGACAGACTGTGACTTTAGAGGGGGCACAAGGATGACACAGGAGGGGTTGGAGGGAAAAGACAAGGGAAATGATGTAAATACAATACACACATGCTGTAGAAGAGTCCTTCTGTATACTGTCCATATATATCACATTCATTGGTTAACAAAGAACTGACTGGCCGGTAGCCAGGCAGGAAGTACAGGCAAGGCTAGCTAAGCTAAGAATGCTAGGAGGTTAAAGGGTGGAGTCAATAGAGTCACCAGGAGACACAGGGAGCAAGACAGCTGGAGGACAGGTAAAGCCATGAGGCACGTAGCAACACACCAATTAATAGAAATGGGTTAATTTAAGTTGTAAGAGCTAGTTAGTAATAAACATGAGCTACTGACCGAGCATTTTTAATTAATATAAGCCTCAGTGTATTTATTTGGGAGCTACTGGTGGGCAGAAACTACACACATATATGAAATAAAAGTTAAATTTTAAAAAGAAAGAAATGAGTAACAGGCAGTTTCCTCCCAGTTTTTGTTCTTACTGTTGAACTATTTCCCAAGTATAACTGAAAGCTTCCTGCTCAATGACCATATCACTTTCTTATATTTTTATAAGAACTAAATAATTAACAACTTACTTTCATCATTTTTTTGGTTTCACGGTTGAGAACCATCTCCAATACAAACACATCGCCTGCGGTGGGTTGCTCAGGAGTTTCCTCCTCCTCCTCCTCTTCTTCCTCTTCTTCTTCATCATCTTCAGTCTCTCCGAGCATAGAAGCAAACACTTTGTGAACTGACTTACTCACTCCATCAGATGTTTCTCCTAAGGAATGGTACATTGAAGTTATGGGGGTAGGAAATCAGTAAAACAACTTTAAAAAAATTGCCTGTTCATGGAGCACAAGTTCCTACCCTCAGCAACAACAAACCTGAAAGTAATGGCAAATGAACATCCTCCCTACCCCCCAAAAAGAAAAGAAAGCTAATGTAAAGCCACGTCTTTCACTCTGCAGGAAAGGCTGGTTCCCCCTCTGTGCCTCATCTAGACGTGCAAGCAAAGGAAGAGCAAAAGCAAAAGCACACACAGTAACAGGGACAAGCAGAGAAGGGAGACAGCATCCGTCACAAGGCACAGTTAGGACCTAAGGGAGCCCAGTGACACACACGGTTGCCTGCAACTGAAACCTGAGAGGCCTGAGGCTGAGCACAGGATGGGAGCTTGTCAGCCAACTCATCTAGCCAATAGGTGAGTTCCAGGTTTAGGGAGTGCAGGGGTTGAAATAAGAATGGCCTCCACAGGCTCATAGACTTGAATGCTAGTTACCAGGAAGTGGCACTATGTGCCAAGGATTAGGAGGGGTGGCTTTATTGAAGTAGGTGTGGCCTTTTGGGAGGTAGGATGGGGGGGGCGGGTAGACTTTGAAGTTTCAAAAGCCCACCTAGGCCCAGCCCCTTCTGCCAAGCACCGCGGCCTGCACTAGACTTCAGTTCATGAGCTTCGGGCAAGGGGCTGGAGGTTGAGAACACAGACGCAGAGACAGACCAACACACAGACCTTCAAACACTGATACCAAAGCCCCTCTTTATTAGCACCATGTAGGCTTAAAACCCTGCAGTCCATGGCCAACAGGTGAAAAACCCATCCTCTGATCCTCTAAGCTAGGCACAGCTTCTAGTAACTTTAATTAGAAGGTTCTAGGAGGGAAGAGCAGCTGAAAGCCAGGACCCATTAGTCTCAACAGCCTCCCTCCTTCCCTCCCTCCCTCTCTCTCTCTCTCTCTCTGGATCAGGATGCAGCTCCTCGCTACTTCTCCAGCACCCCACCTGTCACCACGCCTGCTGACATGACAATAATGGACTAAACCCTGAAACTGTCAGCAAGCACCAATTAAATGCTTTCCTTTGTACAAGTTGCTGTGGTCGTGGTGTCTCTTCACAGCAATAGAGCAATGACTGAGACAGTGAGAAACCCTATGTCAAAAATCATGCTGGAGTGGGCTAAAGGGACACATTCAATGTCCATCTCCGGCCTCCACACATAGGGCTAAAGGGACACATTCAATGTCCATCTCCGGCCTCCACACATAGGCACGCATGCACACGGACACATGCCATCTAAGCACGGGAGTCTGCACAGCGGCACGATCTGCTACAGTCCGCAAGAACTCTCCCACTTGAGGTCAATTTAGCAAATGACAATAAAAAGGCCCTGAACAAACGCTGGCATCAATTTTAAACCCCACAACACTGGAACTATACCAAAACATCCATCATGACATACAACCGTTTAAAAAATAAATATTAAGCAGCTACTATGTGCCAAACACTGATAAACCAGGTAACACAAGCAGGCTATTTTTTTTTTTTTTCAGCGAAAGCAAGTGGTTTTACTGCACCATTTTGGCTAAGGGCTCTTAGCATTTAAAGCTGGCCGCAAACGAAGTCCACCCACCTTCATTGGCATCTTTGTCCTGGGATTTAGCAGAGTCGATCCCTGATGATGATGGGACTTCCGGGTTGTCTTGGGGTGATGGTTTTCCTTTTTCTGGAACGCTCTGCGATTGAATATTAGTACAACCGTTCAAAAACTTACACGGGCTGGGCGGTGGTGGCACACGCCTTTAATCCCAGCACTC
>NW_004949106.1:4261689-4269985 GCF_000317375.1 Microtus ochrogaster | reverse complement strand
AAAAAAAAAAGTCAACAGACTGGTCTTCAAAAAAGTGAGAACCATTTTTAAAGTTCAGATATTTACTAAAATTTGAAAAACAAAGTAAAAAGATGTTCTTGCTGTCAGGCAATTAAGTTCACTTTTACGTCCAGGATAAAACTGCACCACCGAGACCCATCTAAAACGGGCACACCTGGGGTGTAGCTCAATGGAGGGGGGGGGGGTTGTCCAGCAAGCTGGAGGCCTTGTGGTTTGGCCCCCAAGACCACTGTACGTATGACAAAAACAAAGGGTCCGGTTCCTAGAGAACAGTGGCGCGTTCGTGCCCCGTCCACGGTGACAACCTAGTGGCAAGACCAGGTTTAGGACCAGTCAAGACCACCGTGGCTCCACACTCCTCCAGCTATCACCGAACAACACTAAGGAGTCGGGAGCCTGGCGCCCACCGAGGCCAGCTTGTGAGCTGGGGGATGTCTTGGGAGGCGCTGAGTTCGGGGGTGCGGGATGAAAATCGGAATTTCTGGGAGAGGAGGAACCAGCCCGAGTCCCCCGCCCACCCCGTGCTCCGCACGCCCGCCGCTTCGGGGAAACCAGACCGAGGAGCCCCGGGGGCCCAGCGACTCACTTTCTTCTCCCGGGTTTTTCTCTCTTCTCTCCGCCTTTCAAACTCTTCGAAGGAGATTTTGCCTTCCAGGTAGTCGATAAGCTCCGGGCTGAACCCCGACATGTCGGCGGGGTAGACGCTAGGTAGCGGACCGGGAAAGCGGGAACACCCGGGCTCCACTGGGCGCTAAGAAAAGACGCGTCGTCCGCCGCAGAAAACTCCCCGGCTAGCGCCGCGGCTGCGCACTCGGGTTCCGCCCTAGGCCTCTTCCGGCAGGCAGAGAAGATCCGAAAGGCCGGCTTTTCCTTGAGCTACCGGCGGAAGGAGACTTAATCTGCGGTGCAGCACAGGCCAGCGCGTTCGCTTGGTTTTCTAGCTCTGACGTCAATCACTTTTCTGTCCCGAACACTCAGACTTTTAAAGGGAATGAGATCCCTCACCTAGGGTGACTACTCATTTGCCTGTTACATACAGCTCCCAAAATAATCCTTCGAAACCTACGAGAGAAGAAAAGCGGTGTAATGGAGAGGTGTGGGGAGGGTCATAAAACACATGCGATATGAAAGGGAGAAGGGCAACACCTGAGGTGGAAAGATTTGGGGGAGGGATCACCAAAGAGAGGAAGGGGTGGAGGAGGTGAGGGTCAAATGGGGAGGGGGAGGGGGGGCATTCTCTTCAATTCCTATGAGCTCCTGAGTTTTGCATCTTCTCTTGTATTTCTTTGTCCTACTCTAGAGACACTACCTATAAACACATGTACATGCACACACACACACACACACACACACACACACACACACACGGGCACTGGCACGGAAGGGGGGGGCAGACATTTTCATCTTATAGGAGCTCCTCTGTTTTGCCTCTTACAGCTATTTCTTTGTCCTGTTCTTTTTTTTTTTTTTTTTTTGGTTTTGGTTTTTCGAGACAGGGTTTCTCTGTGGTTTTGGAGCCTGTCCTGGAACTAGCTCTTGTAGACCAGGCTGGTCTCGAACTCACAGAGATTCGCCTGCCTCTGCCTCCCGAGTGCTGGGATTAAAGGCGTGCGCCACCACTGCCCGGCTCTTTGTCCTGTTCTAAGGGCACCACCTACCGTCCATGAGAACATTAGTCTATGTGCCGTTATAAACCTGACTAACCTGATAACATGTGCTCAAACAGATTTGTGAATCAAGTTGGACGAAACTAAAAGAACCTTTGGAACTTTGGGTAAAGGAGTTGAGTTCAGCCCACTCCGGACTTGAGAGAAAGGCTACAGGGAACCTGTCTCTGAGTATCTTTATGACCATCCAGGTGAAGGTGCTCCGTAACAAAATGACAGAATCCGAGGGCAGGACCAGCAAGAGCAGGACTAACAGAAGACAGAAAACGATCTCAGTTAGGAGTCCTTGAGGATCCTCAGTGTCCTACACAGACATGAAAACATCCAGGAGCAGATGGAGCGTGTTAATGTAATCCCCAGAAACTGCTGTGAGGATTACTCCCCTGAAGTCTTCAGGAAGTTGGGGAACTGTGTCTAAGAAGTTAGGACTGTCGCCAGGACTGACTCCAAAAGGGAGAGAGATAGAAAGTGAAGAAGGGTGGTCACCCGGTAACTAACCACGCAACACATAAATGCTTAGGTTGGCTCCTGTTGACTGGGACATGAGAAGGACACACCAATAAAGCAGGTGCATAGCAAAGAGAAAGGGGGCTGTGGACAGAGCTGGGAAGAGATAGGTTCTGCGCAGGACCACCTTCGGGACATAGAAATGTTTTCGAGGTCAGAATGTCTTCACATTTAGCTCGATTTTCTTCTTCTATTTCCTTTTAGTAATTTGTCCATGAGTGAGTCAGAGGCAGTCACATTACCAAGAGATGGAGCTGAACTGTTATAACAGTAATGAAAATATCAAGAAAACAATTGGGTCTTTCAGATGGATTTTTGAGGCTCAAAATGAAAAGGTCTAAAGGAAGCAGAACATTGAATTTATGCCATGGCAATTGAATTAAAGAGGACAGAGAGGCAACTCTGTTCTTTCTCTTGTTAGGGAGGACACAGGAAAAGTTGTGATGCTTCTGAGGGAACCATTTTTCCATGGGCATCTCACTCTTCTGCAAAAGTTTGTGGATCTTTTTTTCTTCCTGCATTCATCTTTGTAGATCAAACACCATGAAAGTAGACGTCTCATTCTGGGACAGGGAGCAAACCTTTTTCTCTTTTTTCAGACAGGGTGGGGGTCTCTCTCTCTCTCTCTCTCTCTCTCTCTCTCTCTCTCTCTCTCTCTCTGTGTGTGTGTGTGTGTGTGTACTATGTGTATGCTCCCTGCAGTAACCCTGGAACTCTCTGTGTAGACCAGGCAGCCCTTGAACTCAAAGAGATTCACCTGCCTCTGCCTCCCCAGTTTAAAGGTTTAAAGGTGTGTGAAATCACGCCCAGCCTAGATAATCTTTTTCTAATCACTATGATAAAGAGCCTATTTCCCTCTAAGGCGAAAGTTGGACCTTTTCCCCCCATAGCAAGCTCATGATGAGAGATCTTCCTACATTTTGAGCTCTTCAGCTTTGGTGGAGACACCCCTATTTCTAGCATACCTCTGGGCCCCGTGTTCACTAGCCTCCTTCAATAAATCAGAACCAAGTGAGAGTATGAGTCAGGCTCCCTGCCACACCTGAGTCACTGGACCAATTGTCTCAGTTCAGGGGCCTCGTCGCCTGCCAGGATGGAGGAAAACATAGAAGGATAATATTTTGCAAGTAGGATAACAGTCTCAACTCTCAGACGCTCTTGACCGTGCCAGATCCAGAACAGGGGATAATGGGCCATATCCTGGAAATGGAATCCTCGCTGAAGAAGAGCAATCCCAGAGGGGAAAGATTGCCATAGACCTATACAGAAATGCACCATGGGACTCTTCAAGTCTATAACACTTGAAGTGCATTCGCTTCCAACAGAGGAAACCCTTCAACTCGGGACCTCTTGGGTATCCAGTATGGGACACGCAGATACTCTGGGGAGGAATTTTTAAGCTGAAGGCCACATACCTCTGCCCTGTGATTCACAAGTTCATACCTAGAGAGTCTCTCGTGGGTGCCCATTGGTTTCAAGGTCTCTGAAATTAATCGACCCTCGCCTGGATGAGAAATGGTGCTGAGGAAGGGAAAATGGCCTCTGATCCCACTCAGGAATGTCACAGAAGTGAAGAACACGGAAATGGCCTCTGGTTCCACTCAGAAACTCCACAGAAGCGAGGAGAACACCTCACCCAGCCATTTACCCGAACAAGCTGCTATACTTGAATGAGGGGTAACACAATAGTAATCGCTTATCTTTTTAAATGGTGGAAAAACAATCTTGTTAACTACAGTGTCCTCTGCTTTACGTTTAGGACCATGTGAAGGATGTCAAGGCACACTTGAATTTAACAAGTATTCATTGAACAACTGCTACCCAGCAGACACTGGGCTAGGTTCTGGAGAGCGACGAATGAGTCACATAATGGTTGCTGCTCACAAACATCTCACAACCCTCCAGAGACAAGCACTAACCGCAATAGAACACGCTAAGCTAGACTCGGAACTTGTTGGTGCACAAGTACTTTATTCTACATATTCTGTAGTAAGGGACCCGCTTGTTTGTTCCCGACTGCTCAGGCCCGAAATAATCACACAGAAACTGTATTAATTAAATCACTGCTTGACCCATTAGCTGTAGCTTCTTATTGGCTAACCCATGTGTAATAATCTGTGTATCACCACGTGGCTGTGGCTTACCTGGTAAAGTTCCGGCATCTGTCTCCGGCAGGACTACATGGCTTCCTTTTACCCCACCTTCTTTCTCCCAGCATTCAGTTGCATTTTCCCCGCCTAGCTAAATTCTGCCTTGCTGTAGTTCCAAAGCAGTTTCTTTATTAATCAGTGGTAATCACAGCACACAGAGGGGAATCCCATATCAATATTCAGCATCGACGGTTCTCAAAAAGCTACAGTGGAACGTTTTGGAATACACAGACAAATGATACCAGAGCAATGCTGTGTGAGTTCAGGGACAATGATCATACAGAAAACACTGCCAGTCTTCACAAAAACACAAGGAAAGTAGCCATATCAAATGAAAATGTGGACCCCCGAATGGCTCAGTAGGAGAGTGACTTGGTTGGAGGAGCAGGAAATTCACCTTTTGCTGCTCTCCCTTGTTGAGTGACTCAGATTTAAAGTAAAGTTAGGGTCAAGGTGGAATATTTGACATGTGGCAGTTTTTAGCTTCAAAGGCAGCATGAAAGCATCTCCCAGAGACCTTGCAGCAACTAGAATCCTGTTTATTTCCAATTTAACTGTGATAGGCATCACCTTCACCCAGTAGGTGATGAGATCTTTCATGAGCACACGCTAAAAGTGGGACTTATCATTTTTTTAGAAGGAAAAAAAATCCTAAGTCTGAACCTCTATTATATATTATAAACGATAGGAAACAGGTCTGAGTCCCTGTTAGGTGCAATACACTGTAGTAAAAAGTAAACACCTTGTTTAAATAAAAATATTGATTAATAATAGGTAATAAATAGAAAAAGACAGTTTTAAATCAGGCTTCAAGAAAATATCTGATTTGGAAAATTATTTTATTTCATTTGTTGTATTTTTGTGACTCATTCAAATACATGCAATCTTCCACTCGATAATTATGATCACAAAGGGGGAAATAGTCCTAAAATATGCATGTCAGTATCATATGTTGCAAAAGCCCAACTGTTTCGATGTATAATCTGGAAATGTAGAATAAAATTGCTATAAATTGGCTAACATGGAAGGGAAAACACACACATACACACAAGACTTCAGCCACAGTTGAATTTTTCTACTGAAAAGCTTTTCTGCAGCTTCAACACAGTGACACCTGAAAAAGTAAGAGAGAGTTACAGTCCAAGACAAGAAAAACAATATCTGTCTCTGGGTTTTTATCATTCGTGCTACATTTGGCACCCAACATTTGGGGTACGAATTCATGAAAAAGCCACCAGCACAGGCTGGTGCTGCACATGTCCCACACATATGGGTTTTCTCTCATATGGGTTTTCTCTTCTTTGGTCCCCAAGTCTCTGGGCAAGTTTGGGACCTTTCTGTTGTAGCCTTCATGAAGCTCAGCCCCCCACAACACACATGCTTTTTCCAAACAATTCCCTGTGCATTTTTCAGATAACCAGCTTCTCTCTGTCTCTCTCTCTGTCTCTGTCTCTGTCTCTGTCTCTCTCTCTCTCTCTCTCTCCCTTCCTTCTCTCTCTCTCTCTCTCTCTCTCTGTCTCTCTCTCCACTGTGTGATGCAGACTCTCCCTGAACCCCCTTCTTGGGATGCTGCCAAACTAGGCAGCTGCCTTGAAATCCAATCAGACTCTTACTGTTCTATGCAGCAGCAATAAGCCCCACATCTTCATCAGTATTGTTGGTGGAATTGATAAGACAATTTGCAATTCTTAAAGGGAGGAATTAGTTAAAAGAGAGAGTTGTTCCCACATTAAAAATGGGGGGGGGAATGTTATAATGGAGGGATTTGTGTCTCTGTATGATAAAATGCTAGACAGTTTGAAAATGGAACCATTAAATGAGAGGCTCTCTAATTTAGATGGGATTTATGGAATGTCAACTGTAAACATTATCAGCTTTATCATTTTTGTCTTATCACTTTATAAGGCTCTTTATGTCATTGTTTGTCCTGTTTTGTTTTCTGATTTTTGGTGCTGCATTCAAGTGCATGTTCCACAAGTTCAATCCCATCTTTTTAGAATTACCAATCATTCCCTGCTACATTTAAGAGAAATAACCATGGAAAGAAAAGAACAGTGATGGCAAACTCACAAGAAATCCGTGTACTTTTGGAGGAATGGGGAAAGATTTTAATTGTGATACCATTGCCTTCATTGGTCAGCTAAGCAAGCTAGATTAATATTTTGAAAATAGCATGCCTACTGCTTCTAAAATCATACCTATTTGTTTGAAAAGAGTGCAAAAAATGAAATTCAAATCTTCTTATAAATCTATTTTAAATGTTTTCCTACAAGAAAAATGCTGGCTTTGCTAATATTGTGATTTGTTTTTCTAGGTGAGGAAGTTCAAGATCAAAGAGATGCACGACGCTTTTCCTCAAAAGAGCTGCGCTTGTATCTTTACCATGCAGTCCAAGTCATTAACCTATTTCTTTACATGGAATTTCCCATGTAACTTACCTATGTGGCCAGGTCGGGAAAAAATGCAGAAGTAAGATTATGTGCTACCCATCAATTTTAAAATCCTCCTAAGAGTGACAATTCTATGATTTGAATGGGCGTCTCTTCAGTAACATTACTATCATTTATTTTTTTTAAAAAACAGACTACGAAATGCCTGAGCCAAATCTCATTATTTAATAGTGATGGGTACAACGGAAGCTGTCAAAATGTCTCCTGCATGACTGCATGCCTGGACAGACCCTGGGACAGAAGGGGCGGCATTACCTGAGCTCAGAGGTAAAGAGCTTTCAGCCCTTGTGGGACCTAGAGAGGGAGTTTTTCTGCTCTTCATAGTCTGCAAATGCAGAAGCGATACGCTCCTCCTGGAAAGGGAGAGGTCTGGGGTCCTCATCCATGGGGAAGGCATTTGGAAGGCTCCCAAGATCGAGTCCTCGGCCCTTAAAATAGGCCTGGAGGCTTCTGAAAAACTAAAGACAGAGAAAACACTCAGTGCCTTATAGACGGAACACTCCAACGCCTAGAGCCCCGTGTTTGTTTCCTGCCTTCCTCTTCCCTGAGCATTAGCCAGAGAAGAGGGAAGTTGACAGTATAGAGAGGCTTGAAGCTTCTGCCCGCTTTCTGGCATTTCAGCCCTCACAGGGCAATTCAGCATTCTTGGTGGCAATCCGGGGAAGGCATGAATCCATGAAGCCACACTTCTGGCAGAGATTTATAGTGAACCTTCCCCAACCAGCAAGGTCAGAGATGAAACCGAACCCCACTTTCTCCACCTGAGGAGACCCCAGTTACTGCCCTGGATTACTTTGTCTGTTTTCAGATACCCTTCAGCAAAGTTATGCCTAGAAGCTGTGCTAGCAGCTTGAAACTACATTTGAAATAGTCATACCAACACGCTTGCCGAGCTGGGCATCCTTTTAAAAGAGTATTTTCTTCTGATCTTCTGAATTCTGTTTTCTAGATAACCTGTATGCTCGAAACTGATAGCCGCCCAGGGTCCACGTCCAGTTTCTGCAAACAAGCTTTGAAATGCCGCGGGGGGGGGGGGGGCAAATCGTTCTACCATATATGTCTTCCATGCCGTGTATGTATGCCTTACAAAAAGCAATTCTCTCTTGCTCTCCCCTTTTCCCGCTGTTCCGGGACCAAACCCAGGTTCCTCGTGCATGCTAGGCAAGCTTCCCAACCCCAAGCTAAGATGCAATCCCCTTTTCATACTGTATGCACATTAGAAACCAATGCTCTGATCCTGGGGTATAGATAAGATCACTGACAAATGCGATGTGCTGTGTATTATAAACCGACTTCTAATATACACTTGTTTCTCCATATGGAAACAAATATAAATCAGCTAGAGAAACATTAGGGTGCCCGCTACTAGGGGAGCAACATCTAGTCCTGTTCTGATGAGAGTCTTCTCAAGCCTTGGCTGCTACCGTATCATTCTCGGGAGGTGCTGGCTGCATCCCCCAGTCCTTGCTCCCCAGGCGTATTCTTTTTTTTTTTTTTTTTT
>NW_004949106.1:4247397-4260644 GCF_000317375.1 Microtus ochrogaster | reverse complement strand
GCAACCAGAAAGAATATTTAAAGTACCCTCAACTGAGAAATGTTCCCAGCAAACATATCTCAGACAGACAGACAGACACATCCCACAGCAGCATAAGTCGAGACTGTTTTCCGTCTCAAGGTGGGGCATAGAAGCTGAAGCACAGACAGAGGCAATAAGGCTTACCAGGATGCTGGAGAGGGCTTCGCCTGGCCCTGCCTATGGTCCGCCAGCAGTTCCCGGGCTCTTATAACCAGGGGACAGGCTGGAAGAGGGAGTCACTGACGTGAGCAGAGGCGATTCAAAAATAATGATTCCGTTTTCATCTGTGGCACAAAGACCCTTGAGAAACAGATTGCTCAGCATCTTCAGGGGTGACCTATTTATCTCTTAAGTGCATCAGCTGCCTCATGAACCACTGGCCGTATTACACGAATTTTATAAAACACACGCTCCACCTCCACACAGCAAAAGCTCTCACTTTTCTCATGTTCAGGCCGGGGACGGCGATGACTACCTCACCGAACAAGATGTACTTTGATAGACATCAGTTTTCAGATTAACAGCATTTTTTTTAAAAACAAGAAACTCTATTGCAAATGACAAAATTGCTCTTTTTGACCTCCACGTGGTATCTTCTTCTTAGAAATAGTGGCATGGTTTGCTATAATAGCCCATTCAAGATGAAGCCACAAGATAGCATATCCTTCACAGGAAGATGAAAAATGACTGTACCTACCGCATGCCCTTGTCAAATAAGAGCCATCTGGAGGAAATGGTACGGCAGAGAAATTGGACTCGACAGCTGATGAATTTGCTGGGGCTCTAAGGATTCTGAACAGAACTCAGGACAAACTCATTGTTCAGAAGTCCATTAACGGGAGTTGTAAATTACAGTAATCGCCGGGGTTTGTCGAGGGGGTGCATGCCTGTTATCTCAGGATTTGGCATGTAGGATTAGGATGTTCAGCCATTTAAGGACAGCCCAGGCTACATCTTTGAGACCAGCCTTGAATATATGAGATGCTGTCTCAAATACACACACAAAAAAACTGAAATTGTTTCAGCTTTGCGACCTTGACTATGAGCAAATTTTGACACTTTTGTTCATTTTTTTGTTCAATCAGAAGATGTCTTTTTCTTTTCTTCTCTCTCTCTCCCTCTCCCTCTCTCCTTCCCTCCCTCCTCCTCCTCTCTCTTTCTTTCTTCTGAGATAGGATCCCACTATGAAGCCCAGGTTAGCCTCGAACAGGCAATCTTTCTGCCTCAGTCTCGTGGGTGCAGTAACTACACTGTGAACCACCACACCTGGCTCGTGTTACTGAGCCTTTACCATGTGTGAGGCTCAGTATTTTAATAAAATGCTGATTGGCCAGTAGCCAGGCAGGAAGTGTAGATGGGGCCACCAGGCAAGGAGTAGAGAGGCATGGGCAAACCTGTACTTTTTAAAGTTTTTTTTTTTTAAAAAGAAAAACAATACAAAACAGATGATATCAGGCTACCAAATGAGACCTCGTTCATGAGTCATAGTTTTGTAATGGGCCATATATTTTAACCCGTTGGTAGAGCTATTTAAGAATTTGGGGATAGATAGCATTTTAAAATAGAACCGCAGATTTCCAAGTATATATTTTAAAAGATGAAAAGAGTCATTTCAGAGAAGGAAAAAAAAATGAGGACAAGTTCAGACAGGTATTTCTTTGGATAGAGTGGGGAATAATTGCGCAAATGGGTCTCTTTGTGGTGCTCATGGATTGTGAGTGTGAGCGCTGAGACATAACCAGTGAGCCTTTGTCCTAAGGGAAAGAGTCAGCCAAATCCCAAAACAGCCCTTCCCAAGTGCTAATGAATCCACAGCATCCTGAGTGTGCAAACCGAAGAGAACAAAGGGCCAACGTGTACTTCTCTTTCAAAAATCCAGTCTGCTTCTGAGAAAGTCCACAAGAAATCTCTCTCACAGAGATGATGTCACCTGAATCTTACATTAATATGTGCCTAGATGCCCTTAGGGATAGTCTATATTTCTTCTAATAGTGCCTGCTGCTGTTTTTAAAATTTGACATCTGTTTAATCTAGAGGAAACTTCCGATACGTTATTAAGATTTTTTTGAAATATTTAAGATACATATCTATCTATATATGTATATATACATACACACACACATATATGGGGAGTTGAGACAGGGTATATCTGTGTAGCTTTGGAGCCTGTCCTGAAACTGGCTCTGTAGACCAGGCTGGCCTCAAACTCTCAGAGATCCACCTGTCTCTGCCTCCTGAGTGTTGGGGTTAAAGGTGTGCACCACCACCACCTGGCCATTATTTAAGATATTTTAACTGACACAGAAATCATCCCTGCTTTTGTAAGAAGCACTCTGGGATGCTTCAGTACGTGTCCACGGTGTTCAACGACTTGACTAAAGGTGAGATGGTCCTTCAGGGTTCCTGCTTCATGAACGCGTCTGCCAGACACTTTCTGCAGGATACAGAAGAAAAT
The DNA here is from genome assembly GCF_000317375.1 of Microtus ochrogaster. Lineage (NCBI taxonomy): Eukaryota > Metazoa > Chordata > Mammalia > Rodentia > Cricetidae > Microtus > Microtus ochrogaster. The sequence continues at coordinate 4,258,168 of NW_004949106.1, read as the reverse complement.
GACAGACAAACTGCCAATAGAGGCAAAACAGTCTTTCAAATTTCCTGCTTCATGGAAAAGACTGCTGGATATGGGCCTGTAGGCTGAAGATGGGTATCCCAATGTTACAAAAAAACTTTGGGTGACTGTCCAGGTAGTGAGATGTCTCTGTCAATTCTAGAGTTTTGGAAGTTGCTTACAATGCACTTCCTGTTTACTTGAGTTATATTATATCCTTCTGGAGTCTTTGATGGAGTTGAAGAATAGATAGTTATAGTTTTCCTTAGTTATGATAAAAGATAAAGTAGATATAAATATTGTAACTGTAATTCTTGCTTGATACCTGTTTGGTTATGTGTAATCTTGCTATGTTAAAGTTAAAACCTTCCTTTTTATTTCGACAGAAAAGGGGAGGTGATGTGGGATTCCCTTCTGTAAGTTGTAAATATGTTTTATTGCCATTGGTTGATGAAGAAGCTTCTTTCAGCCAATGGCTTTACAGAATATAGCCAGGCTGGAAAAGATACATAGAGACAGTAGGCAGAGTCCAAAGAGAGGCCATGTAGCCGCTGCAGGAGACAGACACATCAGGACCTTGCACCTTCCTGGTAAACCACAAGCCTAATGGTAAAATATAAAATAATAGAAATGGGTTAATTTAAGATATAAGAGCTAGCTAGCAATACACTTAATTGGCCAAGCAGTGTTTTAATTAGTAGAGTTTCTGGGTGGTTATTTCGGGTCTGGGCGGCCAGAAAAAACGAAGCAGCCTCCATCTACAGGGAAGGGACACAGTCACAAAAGCAGACCTGTGAGTCCTGGACAGTGGCTCCCTCTGGCTTCCTTGTGCTTCCTCCAGTCAGGCTGAGGCAGGAGAGGAAGTAAGGCTGGGGTTCTGAGGCTTCAGGCACCGTGAAGTCATATGTGGGGTGCTGGGTAACGTGAGGACTGAGGTGAACCCTGTCCCTCACATGCCGTCCCTGGGAAACCTACCTCAACAGCATCCGATTCCTTTCTAAGGGACAGCCTCCCCGCTGCCATCAACCAGGACTTCTCTGTGGACTCCACACGGCCTCCACCTACTGCTCCTTCAGCCCAGTTAGCATGGTAAGAGGCTGCAGCAGGTGACGCCAAGTCTGAGCTGGCAGCAGACACAGGCAGATCCCATGACATGACACTATCATTTGTGTTGGAAACACTCTTCTCTCTTGAATTAGGCAGTCAGTTATCTCACGCTCCACAGAACATTAGGACCTGTTCTTGCCACATTTTCCCTTTGTTCGCATTAACCCCCCTCTCTCCCCCCTCTCTTTATCTCTCTTCTCTCTCCCCCTCTCTCCTCTCCCCTCTCTCCCTTCTGTCTCTCTCCCCTCCCTCTCTCCCCTCTCCTCTCTCTGTGTCTCTCTCTCCCCCTCTCTCCCCTCTCTCTCTCTCTCTCTCTCTCTCTCTCTCTCTCTCTCTCCTCTCCTCTCTCTCTTCTCTCTCTCTCTCCCCTCCCTCTCTCCTCTCCTCTCCTCTCCTCTCTCTCTCTCTCTCTCTGTCTCTCTCTCTCTCTGTCTCTCTCTCTCTGTCTCTCTCTCTCTCTCAAACACACACACAATGAGATAGAACAAAGTACTGAGGGGAAATACAAAGCAAACAAAATAGTTCACATGCATGGATGAGGGGCTTCGCCGGGGGGCGATCTATTTACGGAAGCTGTGCGATGAGGTAGAAGGTTCGAGAACTACATTTGTCCCGACTGAAAACTGAGCTGCCATGCGGCACCCATCGTCTCTGGAGTCGTCACGGAACAGAACAGCAGACAACAGAGGGCTGGAAGAGAAAAACCTTCTACCTAGAGCATCCTTTGTGCCAGATGCATTACGGCAAGATTAAACGCTCACCCCGGGATGGGAGCTGGAGTCTTTAGGTGAGGACAGACTTGAGCTAAATGAACTATGCTGACTCAGTCCTTTTGCGTGAACAAGTCTGTCTGTCTGGCCTGGTTAGTCATCTACCAGGAACATTATACTAAAGCCAGGCTAGGATGTTATCTCTAAAACAGAGAGAGCAGAAGGAGATCTCTGGGTAGAACATTGGAAAACACTTTTTTCCAGTGAAAAAGAACTAATGGGTGTGGCCAGAAAGGATCTCAGCGGAGACTGTGAAATCAATTTATTAGACGCCACCAGTCTGAAGTCGAGGGCATTTTCCTTGGGTAATCAAAGGTAGCGTTGTCTGGGGCTCTGCTACATGCAAATTGCTTAATTTCTCTGTGCCCACTTCCTTTCTTGCAAGGTCCCTCGCCCACACTTTTAGCTTCCTTTCTTTCCTTTTTAAAAATCAAACAAGAAGCTGAATGTATCCGGCAGGAATTCTAGCCCAAAAGAAACTCAAACGGCTATGCAGGAAATCTGATGAGATGTGTAAAAATACACATAGTACTTGTATAGACAGATAAGGAATGTCTACTTACATACTTGATGATGTTGGTTAATAATACAAGAAATATGCCTGTCCCTACCCCTGTCCCCAAGAAATATCCCATCTTATTTGACTCTTTCTATCCAATTCTATAACAGTGTTTGAGTTTATGGTAAATTCTCAAATTATCTAGTGCCGTCTGGCAACTTGGAATTCTAAATCTCTGGTTGCTTCTAGATGCCCTCGGAAGTTAATTTTATTGTCTAAACTTAAGAATTACTTCTGGGTAACTTGCTAAATAGAACGCTGGGCTTCTACTCGCAAAAGCCAACTGCGTAACTGTAAAGTGATCTGTAAATCTGTGTAATGTCTAAACCCTTCTCATTCTTCTTACTGAGAAACTGAGCACCGAGGATTATATCCAGTGGGCAGTGGCAAGGGGGAAAAGATTGTCTCTGGTGGAAACATAGACAATTTCTGAAAGGTCACACAGACCCTGTGACCTATGAAGTGGCCATAGAAACGTATGTGAAAACCTATAAGATATCAAGTTGCAGAACGTCAGCTTTTCCTGCTCCTGGGACTTGACTGTGCCGAGCCACATCCTGGGCCCAGCAGGTACTCTGCTTACGAAGGTCCCAGACTTGCAAAGAAGCCTGTTTAACGCTTCTTCCATGGACAATATTTTAGACCATGCAAAGCAGTAAGAAATCTTTGTACCAAATGTGCTTGTTCACCAAATTTATTTTGGGACGTTCAGAACACCAGAATATGACAAATTAAAAACAAAGCACCCCAGATTGCTACAAATTAATACCTGAGCGGAGATGGAAGGCAAATGCTCACCTAATAAAACTACATCGTAACGTGGGGACAGAGGTTAAAAACATTTACAAAACTCTACAAAGCACTGAAGCAGCACTTTCCCCCCCAAACCACAACTGGTTCAACGTAACAGCGTTAATTATACCATACCAGAAACACACAGAAAAGAACACGCATGCGTGTTCGGTGCACTACACGCTGTGCGATGCACTGGGGGGAGGAGCATGCATGTTCGGACGGGAAGATCTGCACGACGGTCATCGTTTTCAGTGCACACTTTCGGACAGGCTTCTTGCACTAAGCCTTGTTACGAAACACTAGAGTTTACGGATGAGCACAAAATCAGCGTGCAAATAAACACTAACTCCACCGAGTCTCGGGCAGCAGCCACGAGTCGTCTGTGCTCTAAAGGTTTAACTGTAAGGGTGAAAACTGATGTCAGCTGAGAGACCCTTGATTATGCACACCCTTGTCTAAACAGCCTCGTTGTCAGCCTTACCAGGCTTTAAGGAAAGACACACTGTCATTTCTACAAGTTTTTAAGAGACTCTTATTTAAATAAAAACTTGAACATAGTACAAAGGAGTAGTGAAAGTAAAACAGGACGAGAGAAATACACTGATTTTATGTCCAAAAGTCGCGTGGAAAAGCAAACAGTACACGGGGATCCGGATGCCTTTGGAAAAGAGCGTGATTATATGATCAATCGAGTAATTTGGACTTTAATGAAAATCATACTCCTTGTCTTAAATAAACACAATATAAACGCTAGACTTTACATTAAATTAAAAACAGAGGAGCTAATTCTCCCGTGACGCCATAAAATAATTAGGCAGGAAAAAGAAAATGAGAGGGAAATGGTAACGTTTTTAAAAAATGACATTGATCTGAGTTCAGCCACTGCAAAATCATTACTGGGTTGATATCCCTTCCTTGAGAAAACAAACACAAGTCTCAACCTGCCACAACACGGCATAGTCTTAGAAGGAACTCACATGTTTGATAAGATCATTACCAATAAGACAAAAATACATTTCAATGATTAATTTTTATATATTCAGTAAGTTTAGAAACAGGAGAGTTTCTAAACTCTCCCTTAAAGCATCTCCCCCAGAAACCACAGTCAAATCTAATTTCCCAGCTATATTAAGACTAAATCAAAAATTTTTAAAAAAAAAAAATAGAACAACAAAAAGCAGCTCTGGAAATTAAAGGAGGTCTCAAGAATAACGGCTGTGTGGACCCTAAAGGAGGTGTGGGCCAATTCATACTGAAGATTTATCATTTCAGCCGCTTGAAAGAAAAGGATTTGAGATGAATTTGAGAAGGCCGCCCACAGTGAAATATCGAGATACAAAAATCGCAGGACATTTTTTAAGGCACAGTCTGTTTTATCCCAAATAAGTTCAAGGTCACAGTGATGATATATATATATATATATATATTCAGTTTTGGTCTGGTTTATCTTGGGCACGCTGTTACATTTACAATTAGTCCTAGGTTGAAGAAACCACAGTATGGCTTCACAACGATACACCTCAGTTCCCATTTTGAAAAAAAATCTAAGTATGTAACACAACTTCCTAGTTTATACACAATAAAACATGAAGATCTCTCTCCCAACCACACATCGGGGGAGGGGGTGATTGGCATGAGAATTCTGACAAACACGTGTTTCTCCACACACAGAGCCAGCTTATGTTAAGGACAGGCATCTCCTACTTAGGCTAAGGCCATGGCACACGGGACAAACCCCTTCCAGGGGACACACGCACCCTGTAGCCTTTCTTTTTTTTTTTTTTTTTTTTTTTTTTTTTTTTTGGTTTTTCGAGACAGGGTTTCTCTGTGGTTTTGGAGCCTGTCCTGGAACTAGCTCTGTAGACCATGCTGGTCTCGAACTCACAGAGATCCGCCTGCCTCTGCCTCCCGAGTGCTGGGATTAAAGGCGTGTGCCACCACCGCCCGGCTCCCTAGCCTTTCTATCCACAGTCCTCCACAGTTAGATAACCGTTACTCCACCAAGACCAAGTAATGTCAGTATCTGGCTTTCCACAGTACTTGGTACAAGGTGTGCCCTGTTCAAAGGTTTGCTTCAATGGACTATGTTAGGGTCTAGCGGACAAACACTTGGGACTGAACAGAAACAAACAGAACAAAAGAGAGCCCGCAGAGCAAGCATTCAGGTATATAAAGGGGACACCTAGACCAAAAAAAAAATATGGACTGAACAAAATTCACTTTTCACAGCACAAAGTAAGACCACAGCCGGATGACTTCTTCAATTAAAGAAGCTGAAAGAGGACCCAGCGAATTCAGTTTCCACCCAACAGTATCAGGAAGGCAGACAGAAGCAAGCACACGGTTCTAAAGCTCTGAACAGCTTCAGAGAAAAATACAGTGTGGCGTACAGTTTTCACGGTGTACACATTTATTGTCTGTCTAGATGAAAAATGCTGGGAAAGATGACTCTCGTTTTAACCCCAACATCCTAAGAGAAGTTCCTTGGCACAGATATCCGGAGGTATTTTACAGTTTCGTTTCGCGTTGGTGGCAAAGTATGTTCTGCTACCCGAGGGGGTACTCACAAATTCCAATGCAGATTATGCTGAAAAGCATTCAAATGTATCTTTATTTTCCTACTAAAGGGATGTAAATAGTCCAAAATGAAACAGCACAAACCACGTGAAATACAAACACACCGGCCACCAGGCTCTGGAGCTGTCAGTAGGGATACACAGATCTAGAAACTTTTGCCAGCGTAACATCGCTACCTTAGGGACACTAAAAATCCAAAGAGCATTTGAAAGAGTACGTGCGGTTCACAAAACGGCTCCCTGTAGGTTTCCGAGACAAAGAGAAGGGTATAGATAACTGTACACCAAACGGATCAAACAGCAACAGATAAGAGTTTCTCACCAGCGTTCAAACTGGCCACGTACAGGAGGATTATAGATGACTTCTGACACAAGAAAATACCAATTTTACACAAAGTCGTCAGAAATGGGCTGGTTTCCTAGGGCTTCAGGTGGGTCTGGGCAGCATCCCATGCCAAACATGGAAAGAAAATGATTCTTGGTTTATAATGACTGGTCACAGACGGTTTGACCAAGCTGCGGCTCAGACCCTGGTAGCTCTGAATCACACCATGGACCCAGCCGCGGTTACGTCCCTCGTGCTAACAGAGTAACTAACAGGCCTGTTTCCACTGTCTCCTGAGTCTATTCTGTCCTCAGGTGTTACTACCACGTACAATTCTGTTTTTCTTTATTCACAATGTGTTGTGAAAATGAAGACGTTTATGCATTTATGGTGCATCTTTGAACTGCTCCGACTCCCATTTCCCACAGTCCTATGAAAAGTTGGGAACGTGAGGTCCCCGGGGTTTTCTTATTCCCCCATGCCTCAGCAAGCCTCACGTCGAAAGAGTAGAGAATCAGGGAATCATAAATGTTTCTTGTTCAAAAGGACTGGCGAGGATAAAATTCCAGCTCTCAACCTCATGGCTAGAGTGAGTCCTATATTTTCTTGACCTGCTTCTTTGGGAGGAACTAATGTCGCAAACACAGAACCTTCCGTTGCTCCCTTTATTCCTGCCAAGTGTCAATCTCCCTAAAGCGATTGTGACCCTCGATAAACTTCGCAAACTCTGTTCTACGATATCCAAACTCACAAACTGTCCACAAGGATGAAAACCAACTAGTGACCCAAAGCTTCAGCCTACTGTTGGAATTCTCCCAAAGGATTTTTTTTTAGAGACCACTTACTAAATGTCGAAAGGCAACATCCTAAAATCCTGCATCGATCGACCTGAAAAACACAAGGCCTGCATTAATTCAGACCTGACGTCTGGGGAGAGAAATACAGGCTACCTGATTATCCCATGATTCCGGAAATAGCAGCTCTAGCTTATCTCATGGTACCTCTAAAATGTTTTGTGTTTTCATGTGTGTACATGTTTGTGTATGTGCAGAGAGAGGTGCAGGGTGGGGAACAGGGGACGACACAGAATGCTGGGAGCCTTCCTCAATGACTCTCCACCTTCATTTTTGAGGCAGGGTCTTTTTACTGACCTCAAAGCAGGCCAGTGTGGGTAGGCTGGCCGGCCGGCAAGCAGCAAGGATCTACCTGTCTCCGCCACTCAGACCTGGGATTCTAGACACACATTGGTCAGCCAGTTCCTCCTGCGGGTTCTGGGAATTTGCTCTTGGGTCCTCATGTTCCAACAGCAGGCACTTCAGGGTCTGAGCCATCTCTCCAGGCGTGTGTCCCACCTTCCTCCTGCAGCCTGCAAGAGCTCCTGAAAACCGAGTTCTATGTCCCTTGATTTCCCTCCGCCATCTTCCACCAGAGGTACTAAAGAGCATGGTGAAATGGACACATCATGCTGTGAGAACTCTAAAGTTTTCTTTAAAGAACAGAAACTTCACAGTAGATAAGACAGTCTGCCTTGTACAAATTTGTGAGCACTGTGGAAATGTATCATGTCGATACACACGACAATGTAACAGCAACTGTGCAGCAGGCCGACCTCCTGGGGTTCTTTCTTTTTCCTCACTGTAGAATATTTTATAGTTCACTCAAGAAAAGTTATCCCTTTGCCGGGCAGTGGCGGCGCACGTCTTTAATCCCAGTCCTCAGGAGGCAGAGGCAGGTGGGTCTCTTGAGAATTCAAGGCTAGCCTCCGCAACAGCACTTGTTCTAGGACAGCCAAGGCTACCAAAGAAACCTTGTCTCGAGAAAACAACTGAATTATCCTTTATAAACAGTTGAAATTATATAACTATAATATAAAAATAATTTAAAAGACTAATCAATACATGATTGATACATATTAGGCAGCCTCAAAGATTAGAGTTAACCCAAAATAAATGGTTTCTTTAGAATCACAGTTCTGAAAGTTTTCAATACATGGTAACCAAGAAAGGAATAGAATGTATTTAATTTTGGCATGAAATGAATCCAGACTAGCTGTGGATACTTCAAAGGTAGAGAAAGTACTTAGGAAACACAGGTAGGACTGGACTCAGTCCCTGGTGTGCTCATGTATATACACACACACAACTGCAATAATAATTTCTATCAGATTTATCAGGTCCTGGAGCTGGAGAAACAGCTGGGTGAAGAGAGCTGCTGTTCTGGAGGATTTGAGTTTGTTTCCTAACATCTCTGTCCAGCAACTCACAACCACCTCTGTCTCCAGCTCTAGGGGATACACTGCCCTCTTCTGGCCACAGTGAGCAACTGCACACACGTGTGTGTATATAGCTATACATACACACACACACACACACACACACACACGAATCTTTTTAAAAATTACCAGGTCTGAATTATAATAGCATTAACTCTATGAGGGTGTTTCAGAAATACTGAGCACTCAATGTTCTTAACAGTCTAAAGTTTACCCAATCTATTTACTAGCAAAAATCCAGTTGTTTAATAAGCACAACACTTACTAAAAAAAACTCAATTTCCTAAAAAAGAAACCACAACAGTGGAACTCAGAATTTGATGTATTAATCTCTAACTTAACTGCCAATTCAAGTGACATTGGTATTGGGTCTACAGTAATAAAACACATGTAAACATGATAGGTAAAAGCAAGAGATGCTGAGATAAAGGAAATCCCTTTTCTTACAGGATAGCAGTCTTCATCATCAGAGAGTCTACCTAGCTACCTGTATCTAAGTACTTGAAGAATATTCTGTCAACGCATGTCCTCGTGTATCTGGAAGAAGACTCTGTCAGAGCATGTCCTTGTATGTTCCTGTGTGACCGTGTAGAGTGACAAAGGACCAAAGACCCACACCACGATTCTCTGGAATATTTTGCTGGCATAAATAAGACTTGGGGGATTGGGAATAAATACTTTCAGACAAAAACCATTCTAGCAAGAATGAGTGTGCTTTGATAACAAACGTACCACTCGTGAGTAAGAACTCAAACTTGCTTTATCTTACTTGGTAGTGCCGGCTAACCATGGAGATGCTAGCATCTCACAAATAACGAAGGCTGTAAAAAGGTCTCTGACGCCAGATTTCTGTAAAGATTTTGTAGATGCATGTCCTAATTCAGAAAGTCAAAGTACTCGGCTACCATTAAGTTGAGAAGTCCGTAATGTCACTGACAGTGTAAAAGAACATGGATATGGAGGCTGCCCAGACCTGGCAAAATTGAAGCAGGTATGTCCATATATATATACATACATATATATATATGTATGTATGTATGTGTGGTATACCGTGAGAAAACTGTATGATCTGATGAGCTCACTCTCAGATACCGAATGAACAGTATGGCGTAGTTTATTCTGTTTGATACATTTCTGCGGGACAAGAGACTAAGACGTCCGCCACATCTAATATAACTGTTTTCCTTTCGGAGTCTTAGTAAGTGAGACTAGGAAACCCTAACAAGCATGATGCCAGGCAAGACAGCAGCGGAGTCACACAAACTAACGAACCCCTGTGGTAATACCATCACCCTCTGACTAATTCTGAAACGGGAAAGACGCAAGGAGGAACTCCCAGGGGAAAATGAGGCCAGTTGCCAAAGTGACCGGCGTGGGAGGAGCCTTCTGGCTGGCAGTGGCGGCTGAGAGGCTGTGGTACCCGCGGTGCGCTGACGGTGCGGTACCCGGTGCAACAGCGGATAACACGAGACTGGTTCCCGAAGTGCCATCCTGGGACTCAGAAGTGCACGCGCTCACAAGTCCACCCGTGACTTCACCCACACGCGAGGGCTTCGTTGGAGAGGCTTTGGGCATTTTACAGAACACACATCTAGGTGAAGGGCTCCGCGAATCCCGACCTCCTCAGAGTTTCTCCTAACAGAAGGCGGAGAGCAACTCTGTTCTTCAGCTCCCTGCCTTTCTGTTTTTCTGTAGCTGAGAACCAACGAGAACTGGAAATGAAATACAATGTTACCCTCACTGGCCAAACGGTAGCCCCGGGGGAGTGAACCCTGCCAGATTCCACTGTTAACTGAGCAATGGCAGGGCGGAAGCCGGCTCAGACAGGGCTCACTCTCTCAGTACCATGGAGCAATGGCTGCCTACTGTTTCCCTATCAAGGGCAATAACTCTACTTGTTGTTGACATCTCGCCTTCCCAGGACACCAGAGATGATGCAAATGCCAAGTTATTTCAACTCTGGAATGTAGCTATTTTAATACCTTATCATTACCACCTGTGTGTGGCAACCATCGGCACTGACTTAAGCAGGGGCAGAAACTGAATGTGCCAACGTGGTACTCACCGGAAAAAGTCTTCTGATAATAGACCTATCGGTAGATCTTTTTTGCTTTTAATATTCACCAGAAGTGCACAGTAAGATTCCTATTTAAAGGCTCAAGAAAAGTCACTGCTTTGAATCTGAAGTCTAACAGCTAACAAAAAAGTCTCCCTTGGAGGCCTTTTCTTTTTCATAGATGTAAGAAGACAGATCGAACGTTGCTCCCCATCGTTGCCAAAAACTGACCAAAGCCTCCTTCATGACTGTCTCATGTCTGCGAAACAGCTGTGACTTTTAACCTTTTTTTTTTTTTTTTTTTTTTTTTTTTT
>NW_004949106.1:4245973-4247234 GCF_000317375.1 Microtus ochrogaster | reverse complement strand
CCTGCCTCTGCCTCCCGAGTGCTGGGATTAAAGGCGTGCGCCAGACCTACTCTGAATATGTCAGTTATAGCAAACAGAAAACCCACTTTTCAAATAAAGTCTGATGAAGCCAGCAGAAGTTCCACAGGAGACTACAAACAACACCGCATCTACCAAGTCTCTAGAAGGTTCACGGCATGGCTAGTTGGTATGTACACGAGTGCCCCTCGCTCATTCCTCAGGCGCGACGAGAACACAGACGCCACGTCACAACATGAAACCATGCTTCGACGATTTTCCTCACGCGCGTTACAAAACTAATTTCCTTATTTCCAATACTGTAAAAATAGACGCATCTTCTCCGAAGGACCTCGCTGTGCCGGCTGGTGGGGCTGCGCTCACGGTATCACCGGTCCTTGAGGCGGAAAGCGCTTTTATCGTCCTCTTAGCCCAGCCCGGCCTTACAGGAAGTTGCATAACGCGTGGTACAGAAGAGGGACGACCACGAAATTCGGGACCCTGTACAAGTGGGTGGAGCCGAAAGCGATAATGCCCACGGCCAGGGGAAGCGGAAACTGCGACGTGGACTTCAGTAACTTACTGGGAAGAGACAGAGAAACGCAGTTAGACAAGCTACATTCAAGTCGATAACAGAAATATGTTCCTCTTTTGTACAGCCCTGGAAACTCAGTTGTGATATTTTTGTTTACATTATTTAATTCTGTTTATTTATTTCTGGTTTTCTGGTTATCCTCTTTTCCTTAGTTTTGTTTGTTTGTTTGTTTGTTTTGACGGGTTCTGACTGCTTAGACTTAGCTGGCCTGGAACTTGCTCTGTAAACCAGGCTGACCTCAGCTCAAACTCACAGAAACCTGCCTGTCCCTGCCTCCCGAGTGCTGGGATTTAAGTTGTGAGCCGCCTGTGCCACCTGAGTTTTGGTTTTCTGAGATAAGGCTTTGTGACATATGCTATAACCCAAGCTGGCTTTGAACCCACGATCCTCCTGGTCTTCGGAATGCAAACCAAACCAAACCAAACCACCTGGCTTCTAGGTGATTTTAAAAGATGTGATTGCTTTTAATGAACTGAAAGAAAACTGTCTATAGTTTTATAAAACTCCACAAAAACCATATATTTTTTTAAATATTTATTTATTTACTTATTATGTATGCAACATTCTGTCTGTGTGTGTGCCTGCAGGTAAGAGGGCACCAGACGTCATTACAGATGGTTGTGAGCCACCATGTGGTTGCTGGGAATTGAACTCAGGACCTTTGGAAGA